>NC_064436.1:25527382-25669882 GCF_023343835.1 Lagopus muta | reverse complement strand
TACAGATGGTGAGACGTTGGCATAGTTACCCAGAGAGGTGGTGGAAGCCCTGCCCCTGGAGACATTCATGGTTGGATGGGGCTCTGATCACCTGATGTAGCTGTGGATGTCACTGTTCATTGCAGAGGAGCTCGACTAGGTGGCCTTTAAGGGTCCCTTCCAATGCAAATAATTCTGTGATTCCATGATTGGCCATCAAGAAAAAGCAGCAATCTGAAAAAGGGCACTTGGTATTCTGCAGAAATTTGTCAGCTATTCTGTTCACTGGAAGAGCACAAAACAAGTTTCTGTACTTCTACTTTGCATAAAGGCTAAATCAAAGAGAAATCCTAAGTAAAAGGTCAATGGCTAATCCACTGAGCTGCAGCAGAGTGTATCACTTACTCCACCTTGTAATAACACGTAGAGGCACAGGGGAAAATCAGACAGAAAATCCATCCTGGTAGAAATAACACCTCTTGCTGCTGGGTATCAAAAGTGCATTTATAAAAGCTATTTCAAGGATCAAGATGAAGCAGGGAAGACAGAAGAAAGCTGTGCCATCTGAAGGATAAAGGCATGAGGTGAATCAGACAGGTGAGGGCAAAAGCATCACATTTCTAGGTTCTGTTTCCTGCATGTTAACAAGGCCCAACTTCCTTTAATATCTAGCAAAACATCTCCACAGTCCAGCTCAGGCTCTTCACCTGTTGCAAAGGCCAAAAAGGATGGAAAATAGATGGAAGACAGGTGCAGAAGGTGAGGATTTAAGGAGATTGCTCTTCTAGCTTCATGGGCTGTCTGTCTTCTGTTTCTCTGCTTACTGTAACTAGAATCAGCAATCCATTTTGTCTCCATAGACAAAGTTCACCTGATCACAGAATCACAGAGTCATAGAATCATTAAGATTGGAAAAAACACTAAGATCATCTACTCCAATCATCAACCCATCAGTCTAGCCATCAACCCATCAACAAACTGCTCAACAAACTGCACTATGACAGCCTGCTGCCTTTTGATTTTGTGTTTGTATTAGAGAGCACAGCCTTTGCTCGCTGTTAGGGGCAGGTGCTGCTGAAGTGCTGCTCTGCTTCTGCCTTCAACAGAGGTTTATCCTGTTGTATCTTTAGCACAAACCCTGCACTCTGAGCACATTTCAGATCAAACACAAATATCAAAGCCAAAGCAATTTGCATCCATCAGCTACAATCAAGATCACTGGCAACGTTGCTGTGGCATTCTGGGCTTCACCTGCCCTGCGAGTTCAAAGGCTACAGCAATAACCATTAGCATATTTCCACAGACAGGGCAAGCAAATGAGTGAATATTTAAACAGTGCCAAAATATCACAACGGTCCTCCTCCACCTCAGAATTGGATTTGTCAGCTCCTAAATTGTGTGCAATGCAACACACTATCTGAAAAGCCATCACATAGTCCCCATTTCTATAGCAAATTGCTTCATAAATGTTAAGCTAAAGGATAACATTATGTTTCCTGTTGCAATTAGACAGTGCCTCCTGACAGACAGAAATAATGTGTTATATATACAGTTTGTTATTTACCGGGGAGAAAACTGGAAAGATCACAAACCAAATGTGGGGGAAGCCAGAGGATGCTTTTACCTGCTCTGTTCTCAGGCTCACGCTCCATTTCTGAACTGGTTTCAGTAACCAAAGGACCATTAGTACATTGTGTATATGCCTTCCCAAACAAATAGGAAAAGTAGAATTAGGAAAAGTAAACACACTGCTACTAGGAGCCAGCAACATGTGCTGTACGACAGAGTCATGCTGAGATGTCATGCAGGGTGGGTCACTGTGACCCGTGACAGATTCTACAGATGGCTCTGTGCTGCCCAGTTCTCCAGGAGATAGCAGTTGCTGGTTGAGATGCAAGACAAAGTTGGAATCAAGCCAGCCTAGACGTTTGCTCCCTTATAACTGTGGGTTTACCCAGAGTTCTTTCTTGAAGAAATAATGTGGAAGTAGAAAGCTGTGACAGTTCTGTTAGAACTTCTGGGAGCCTTTTATGTAAGAGGTCATGCTGCGATACCTAAGGTAGAAGGTTTCCCAGTAATGGTGGGGGAAAACATTGTGCTTCTAACTGGGTAAAGACTAAATAGCAAGAAGGCACTCAAGAAGCCGTTAAGGAATGTCTTATGTCATCAAGGACTTTAAATTCAGAAAATGTTACCCTGCCAAGGCACCAAAGCATTGCACCCCAGAAGAACAGTGTTTTCAACCAAACAGCTTCAAAGTTTCACTACTAAACTCTCTCCATCTCCCACCCTCCCCTCCCAACACACACAGAAGTTCCTTGACTGCAAAGAAAATAAGCTTTCAGCACCAGCCCTGCTTTTAATTGCAAGGATTGAGAAGTGACAGATGGTAGAGAGAGCAAGAAGAGCATCTACTGACCCAGCAGGTGATGTGACTGCAAAGCACTATATGTGTGCTGAGACTCTTCACTGCCCATGACTGGGGTTTAAGCATATTATTACATGAGCTGCAGATGTGATAGCCAGGATCAGCTTTCCCTCTTAAGAAAGAATTCACTCATTTTCTGCCTGAAGCTGAAAGTGATTCAAACATCTCAGCAGACTTCCTGGGCTTCTAACCTGCTTACAGATAGCTGGACAATGTGATCACTTCTGATCTTGCCCTTCAAATAAGAATGATTTAGTGGGCAGTTTCCAAGAGTAGTTTTGCAGCAGTGCCTTGCATGCTGACTCTACACCAGCTGAAGAGAACAACCATTATCCTGCCAGCCCAGTGATACAGGATCATACCCTCCCTTACACTGCACCACAGGGAGGGATGGTATCTACTCCTTGTACACGCTGACATGAAATTTTCCAGTGAGGTAACTGTGATTAGATCTGACTGAAATCCAACTTAATTTCTCAACCAGACTGTGATCTTTATTTACCTGGATGCTGTGCCACTGCTGTCAAGTGGAATATCTCCACGCTAGGCTTTTCTCAGTCATCCGCTAAAGGAATCTGTAAGGGGACCCTGCCCAGGAGATGAATGATAGCACTGAGAAGCAGCTCCTTGAACTGTTCTAGCAGCAAGCATGGGGATTTTATCACCATGAATTCTTGAACTGCATTTAGTTGCGCTGTGAATCCATTTTATTAATATAGATTATTCAATAATGCTCAAAAAAGGATTTTGTTTAACTGTCCCATACCCCCAAAATACAGAGCTGATGTTTAGGGGAACTGTTCGTCAACAGGAAGAGAAAACATCAATAACAAATGCCATCAGGACAAAGCACTCAGCTGGTGTACACAGATCCAATCTCACCAGTTTCCAGGGCTGATGCTGCCTGGCACTGGTGTTCAGTTGGTAGCAATGTAAGTGGGAGAAGATAGGGGCTTCCTGCAGATTCACCTCACCCTGTGTGATGCAAAGGGCACAAGAGATGCAGTCTGCAGAAATGCTTGTCAACGCGCAAACCACTGAGCATTTAATGAACAAAAGGTCAAGTCATTTTAGCATGCCATCACAATTAGACACACACAAAATAATGATGGAGACATACAATTTGGCTGTGTGTAAAAGCTGATTCCTATTTTCCTTCTACATTGCATTTTAAACAGGCTAAACATCACTCCTCTCTGCTTCTGCTAGCCAATTTTTAAGGAAATCTTCAGCTCTTTTGAGTTATTCCTGCACGTGTGTTTTTTTTCAGAGTTTTAATACTTCACAAGAAAGGCTGAGTAAAGTGTGATAAGTGTTGAAGTGCTGCCTGAGCAAAGGTGAAGTCCAAGAAAAAAATGACAACAAGGCACTCGCCAAAATTATTTGTACAAGTTGCAAAGATGAATTCAACACCCCTTAGCAGGGACATAAGCAGAACTGCGTATGCACAGGGCTTTTTCTTGTTGGTTTGGTTTTGTGCTTTTTTAAGGAGACATCTTTAAGCCAGCAGAAAGATTGTCTCCAGTTTCAGTGGGAACAGTTTTAAGAAGTCTCGAGTATTTTCATGGGGAAGCAATGGACAAATGATCATATATTTTTTTGAGTTGGAATATTTTTTTGAGTTTTCCTAACACTCAGTCATAGGAGGGTCAGATTGGCTAATAGGAAACATTTATTTGCAGAAAGATTGGTGAGACACTGGCATAGGCTGCCCAGGAAGGTGGTGCAGTAACAGTCCCTGGGAATGCTCAACAACCATGGAAGTGTGGCTCTGAGGGATGTGGTTATTGAGCGTGGTGGGGATAGGCAGGGGTTGGACTTCATGATCTCAGAGGTCTTTTCCAAACTCAATTTTCATGATTTTTTTGAGGAAAGTCAGGCTCTAAGACACCTGTGTGGTGCAGGAGACTGGGAAAAAGCACGGATGAGAAGGGGTCTATGAGGTCAGCCCAGAGGCTGCATCTGATAATAATGACCAGCAGCCACCGAAGGATGACTGTACCAACAGTATCAACACAGAACAATATCTTCTCAGGAACAGTTCCTTAGTCGCTGCAAAAACCTTCTAAAGGACCTTGTTTACAGGCATTAGGGGCCCTGAGAATTCAGCCTGAAGACAGAACACTCCCTCCCTGCAGGGGACTACAAATCATGGCAATTTGAAAGGCAAGAAGCTTACTTAGTTTTTGTCTTAGCCTATCTGGCTGCCTATCGGACTGAGAGGAGTCAGGTCTTGTCATTATTCTGCCCTGCACAATTAAGGTTTTATAGCCTGACTTAAAAAGGAGGTCTTTTCCCTGAGTGACCTGGGGCGGGCTAAGCATGGCTCAGTGCCAGGCAGGCACGTTTTTATGTGATAAATAATCAGTTGTGCGCCCAGTGTGTGATTCTTGTTAAAATCCAGGCGCTGGAACAGCTCCCGAATCGCGCTGCTACCACCTCCACCAATCTCTTTTGCATCTCATTGGCATTTGAGAACGTTAATTGACTCATTATTTCAATTCATATTCAGGGAAGGAAGTTGATTAAGGCAGGCAGATGCAGAATCTCCAGACGCATTTGTAGCTGCGTTGTTTGTCCCGGCAGTTTACTCGAGTTATTAGAATACTTAGGAAGTAATAGCCAGGAGAACAGGGAACAAATCCTGGGAAGAGTGGCCCCTTGCAGAATTCATCTTCTAGCCCACCATAACACAGCCTTACCCTTCATCAGACCTCGCCCTGACAAAGCTCAAAGAGAAAAAGCTCTACACTGGAAACTAAGCAAAAACTGCTCCAAAATATCAAGAGGCTCCCAGCAAAGTTCCACTGGTGGCTTGCTTTGGGATTGAGGCTGATGTGGAGAGTCTTCTACAGATACCATCTGGCAATATTACATGATCTAACCTCCATTCCCAATCTCATTTGAAGGCATAATTACACACAAGACAGCAGCTTTGTGTCAGTGTAAGTCAGGACACAAATTTGCCTGAGATCATTCTGCCTCTTCTCACAAGAAGTAACTGCGCTTGCATTGAAGCTCTGACCTGGAGAGTGAGGTGAATAAATAAATAACTATAGTCAGTTTTCACCTGATCTTAATCTAGGCAAATTGTCCAGTAGGACATGATGGTAACAACATTGCAACTTATGTTGTGCTTGCACCACATCCAGTCAATCTCAAACAAAACTCAAGCTGTAGGATGTGTTTAAAGAAAACAGAAATGCAGACATTCCATGGACGCGAATCTGGCTTCTCCCTGCTGAAATGCAGCATCATAACTACTGTAAAGATGAGCCTACTTTGTCACTCCTAGTCTCCTTCCCTTCAGATGCACAAACACCATCTTGAACAAGGAAAATATCCCTCATGGAAGTGTATTAGGAAGGCAACTGTAGAAAGAAATGGGTCCTTCAGAGCTGTTATGATCTGTCATGTAAATACATAATTAAGGACTTTTTAAAATGCAGATTATGTAAATACATACTAAGGGTCTTCTTAAAATGCAGATTTTCGACCCTCTGGAACTGAATGATTCCTCTGGAGCTGTTCATAAGCACATATTTACATTCTGAAGTGCAGATTACCAAACCAATAGTCTAGCAGCTTCTCCTTCAGTGACCTTTTAAATTTATCTATATGAAGATATGCTCACAAAAGAAAAAAAAAAATCTGGACAATTACCATCTCTACAGAGGACTTCTTAGCAGAGTTAGTCTTTAAAAAAAATCAGTAAGAAAACTGCTCAGTGCTTCTACCCAGCTGATGCTAAGTTAGTAAACCCTGCGTGTGCACACATGCTTTTCCCCCACAATGCTTAAAAGCAGCAACTCAACATTTTACACTTGGATCAACATTTTGTGCTTTAAAAGGTAGTTAGCCAATGAAGTCAAATGGATAAAAATAAAATGAAATATGAAATGTCAAATGCACGTCCACATAGAAAATGCAGTGGGCAAATAAACCCAGCAGCACGTTAGTTGTCTGTCGGACTTGTCACTTGTTCCCAATGCATAAATTTTGAAGAATGTGATATGGTAAGTTGCTGGGTAGAACTATGAAAATAGGCATGGGGAACAAGCTGGCTTTTTCAGCTATCTTATATGCTGGTAGAGCTGCACCTTGCTAGACTAACTAAGATTATGGCTTCTGGAATGCTTCAGCAGAAGCATTCTCAGGCTTGCATTATCCCACATTCCAGATGGATTGGACAACTCCACCAGGGAGTCTGCTTGCTAAATAAACCATTCTTTTGTGACTTGTAACAGGTTAATTCTATCAAAAATTAACTCACACACACAAAAAACACCTAAATAATAATTAAAAAAAGCAAGCTAACAATTATTCTAAAATCCAGATTGCACGTGGAGCCTTCTCAGAACCTGACAGAAATGCAAGATTTCCATGGAAACTCACCACTCACAGCATAGCACACACTTGTTAAACCAGAAGAACTTCAAATCTGCCAAGGTAGATTTTGCCCACCAGAAGGGAGAGTAAACAACAACCAACAAAAAAACAACCACACCCTAAACCCACAACTTGTTCCTTTATTTCCCTTATGATCCAGACAACACTGTAACCCATAGTGTTGGCTAACCAACATACATAGGAGCAACCTAGTTTATCTGCCTGAAACTACTATCACTAAATATTTGCCAATAATAGAAACAGAAAGAGTACAAGCTGGGTTAAAGTTGCTACCATTGTCCAAAACAGACTTCCAACAATACTATTTCAGGAGACTACACACCCAGTGTTCAAATAATCACTTCTCAATTAATGTCAACAGAATGCTCAGGTGACTTGAGAAAGGGGAAGATAGAGCTGATTTTTAAAGACAAAAAAATACTGTCAATGGTCAAGAATCTGAGTCGAAGCAGACTGCTAACGCATAGTATACTGTGCCATGGGAAAGAGGATAAGCACCTGGTCTAAAGTGGTAAGAAACACAAAATCTACCTAATTCTCCTCAATATTCTGAGGTGCTTGACTTGTAATAATTTTCACTTTTGGTAGCTTAAGTCCAAGGTTATATCCCACCATATTATACTGCTGATAACACAAACTCCTCAGGCAACTTTCATGCTGACGTCCACTTTAAACTTCTCTTACCTCTGAGATTTTTCCCTGAGAAGTTGTCTAGCATTAAATGCTACAGGGCTCCTATGGAGTACCCACAGAGTCCACACACTGATGTTTGGCTTGCTTTGAGCTTACTGATCTTGTCTCTGTTTTACTGTTAACATCACCAAATTCCAAATTCTGAGATCATATTAAAACAACCCTCTTTTAAATAATGTTTTAAATGGCATTAGAAACAAGAGCATAGCCTCTGTGTTTCTCTGCTTGTCAAACAAAGCCACAGAAATACCTCCAGAACATTCCAATCCTTAAAAATACTTCAATATATTGAGCAGCTGAAGTTAAAATCAGTTATTTACTAGACTAATTGGACACCATGAGACAGAACTATCAGAGTCGCCTGCCACTCAGGTTGTGTAAATTACCTCCGCAAAGGAGTTCCTGTACCACAATACACTGCACACTTCACAGTTTGCTTTACCTTCTGTATCACAGCACCTGTTCCAAACATAATGTCACAGTGTGAAATTCAGAAGCGCTCTTGGATGTCCCTGCTTGTATGAGCCCTTGATTCACAGCCCTGTGAAGTCAGTGCCTTTGATCAGTGTCATCAGATACAGAGTTCACTGTCAGTCTCTGTCAGGAGACACCACAGACAGTGCTGGAAGGAAATAGCCATACCAGGCACCAACCTGAATCTGTGCCAAATAGGAATAAACAAACATCTTTAGACTTAAGGAATGGTAAACATAAGTGACAGGTGATAGAGCACTGGCTGATCCTACTGTGGCATGGTGAGTGACTTCCTGGTGGCTCTCGGTCCTTGGTGGGAAAGAAAGGGAGTCCTTCATTTCTCCTGGGAGCATTTTAGGAAATAAGGAGGGTTGTGCAGGGGAGAAACACTGGGAGATCTACTAGTGTAATTTTACTCCTGCTAGAAAGACGCTAGGTAGTAGAAGGGGAGAAATCTTGTTAAATGCAATATCTATTTAAAAATGGGGAGGGCAGATACGAGTGGTGCTGGGAAGGTTCAAATAAGCTTTATCTCATAGCTAAGTTTTTTTTTTTTCCCCTGGAAGTTAACAGTAACTTGATAAATTGAATGAAGATCTTTGAGGTCTGGTGCTGAAGTTGCACCAGGGAAGGTTCAGGTTGGATATTAGGGAAGATTTGTTCTCAGAAAGAGTGGTGATGCATTGGCTCAGGCTGCCCAGGGAGGTGGTGCAGTGACAATTCCTGGGAGTACTCAACAATCATGGAGATGTGGCACTGAGGGACGTGGTTAGTAGGCATGGTGGAGATGGATTGGGGTTGGATTTGGTGATCTTAGCGGTCTTTTCCAGCCTGAATGAGTCTGTGATTCTAAGATGGGAATGAGCTCCTCCATGGCTGTGAGACACAGCACTTGGTACCAACCACTGGAAAACTTGACCTCAGATTTTTAGAAAAAGTGGTTTATGGAAATCAGTCAGATCTTTTTGGATTTGCCCCATTTCAGGATGTTAGTAGAGCTGGTCAGAAATATTCTGACAGAATACCTTCCTGTCACAAAGCAGTAACTTATAAAAGCTGAAATCTTTAGCATGTTTTGACAATATATCACTTCTCAAAATGACAAAAGGACTTCTGATCAAGCAAATTCACTTCACTATGCCTCTCATTTTTTTTTCTCCCTGTTGAAATGAGTTCCACCCCATGCTGGTGATGATAACATTTTTCAGAAATGAGGGCAGGTTCTTTTTCAGATTCTCTCCGGGCTGCCAAAACTTGACTCTTAACCCTACCCTATGCACTATCTCTGCTTCTATTGCAAGAATGCAGCTCAGCATCACAGAGCACAAGCTCCAGCAGCACCAAGCACACCAGAAGGCTTCAGCAGGAGTTGCCTTTCCTCAGTTTCAGGAGAGGCAGGAAAAGCATGAGTTAAACACAAGTAGCTGCAGCACAAAGTGCTTTAGGGAGAATAAAAGCCATTCTAAAAGAAAAGCTGGCTTCCTGACAAACACGTTCCAGCAAATATGATTCTCTTTAAGGTCTGCTGCTTTACCAATAGTAACTAATAATAACAGACCGCCCTGCATGCGACACTGAGTGTCTGAAGATTGAATATTCACTGTAAAGAACTCTTATTTACTTGCTCTCTCTAATTACCAGTTTAATGTATAATTTGTCAAGTGCTGCCATGTGTCTGGCGTTGCATGAACCAGAGGATGGACAGTTCCTTACAGTTTAACGGTGCCATTGTCCTTCGTCATTTCCATTTGTGGCATGAAGGGGCAGAGGACTTGCTTCCCACTGCATATCTTTACACTCCTGCTTGCAACTGAGCACAGAGGACCAACTGCTGCCTGCTTGCCATTCTGCCCAGCGCTGACGCTGATGAGCTGGTAAATTGCTTCCTGGGCTCCAGTCCCATGCAAATGGACTGGTTCAGCAGAGCCAAACCAGCCCACAGCCTGGAGCCCAGGGTGGCTGACAAGGCAGAGCAGCAGAGAGCACCGCAGCATCCTCAGCTTCTGGGCAGCACTAAGCAAAAAGGTTTTGCTTCAATCCATGACCAAGTTGGATTGTGCTGTTCAGAATATGACAGAACAAAGAAAACAAAGATTTTCCTATACTTTTTCCCCATATATTGTCCAGGTATACCTGGTAGGTATAAGGTAGCTTCTTCTAGAACAAGGGGCTTTGCAAAACTAAAAACAAATAAACACACCCAATCTTCTCCGCTTTTGTCAAAATTACTTGGAAGAAAAGGAAAAGAAGTGCACCATTAAGGAAACAAAGCAACTCCAAGCTTCCTAGGCATCCCAGTCCCCAGCAGATAACGGCTGTTTTAAAACTGGGAGAACTGTCATACTATTCTATATCATGCAGCTACTGCTTCTAATAACCTATGATCCATTTGTGTTATTCATAATGGTTAATTCTTATTTTCATGTACCTTGCTCACCTCACAAAACGCAGCATGTACCACGCTGGGAGTCAGGTCTGTGTATTGGGAGGGAGAAGCTCTTCCCCACAAACAGCGTGCTGGGGTGGGATGTCATATTGCAGAGATCCCAAACCTCATCGTGTCAGTAGACGGATGCAGGCTTTGGCTATCTGCTGCATTTATTGCAGAGCTGTTTTGTTTACAGAGAACAAACAAGATGACAGCATCATTTGGACCCAGTATTCTGCACTGCTGAGAAAAGACATTGTCATTAAATGGGGCACTTGAAGGAAAAGTCAGACATTGGCCTTAATTACTGCTTTTTACTGCAGTGTCCAGAGACTAAGATCCCTCCTTTCTTTTCCAGTGGAGCTGGGGATATTAGTGTAGGTTTTCCTTCTGTTTTCAATTCTTTGTCCGTGACAGATTTCACAGCAGGAAACAGTTCTGTGGCATATGGCCACTAAATTACAGAAACTTCAGAAACTTCTGTCCATGAGTTAATTTTAAAACTAAAGAAACCGTGTGGTTTTTTTGTTTTGTTTTGTCTTTTGCTTTTTTTTTTTTTTTTTTTTCAAGGAAAAAAATTAAACTAGGGAGCAGAAAATCCTTTCTCTCTTTACCTACCCTTGAACGCACTGTCTTCAGCCTGGTTTGCAAAATCAGCTCCACCATGGCTGTCTGACCACTATTCTACAATTCAGAAGAACAATAACCGTGACTCTAGGTGAGGAACCTCACCTACCAGCAATAAAGTATGGCATCAGCCACTAATGGGCTTGCTAGAATGATAGAAGCATTCAGGTTGGGAAAGACCTCTAAGATCACCAAGTCCAATCCCAACTGTCCCCACTCTGCCCAACAACCATGTCACTCAGTGTCACATTTCCATGGTCCTTGAATACCTCCAGGGACAATGACTGCACTATCTGCCTGGGCAGCCTGTTCCAATGCCTCACCACATTTTCTGCAGGGAAATCTTCCCTAATATCCAACTTGAACCTCCCCTGACACAACTTAAGGTCATTAGCCATTGCAGCAGATTGACATGTGCAGAAACTATTGCTTCACTTAGTCACTAACTGCTTTATGGAACAGCTGAATCCAGTGTACGCAGTAGTGGAAAGCGGCTTTAGCTTGGGCCTTGGCAGCTACAAGCAGAGAGGTAAAATACTGTGCCAACAGCAGAACTGGCTGAAAGGATAACATACACAAACCAGCAGTTGGTTTTCAACATGCAAAAAGTGGAACGAGACTTTTGTAATAGGCTGTAGGTGAGAAAATGCTCTGCAGTAGAGAGTGAAGTGGGATGAAATCCTGTAGATGCATCAATACTGGAAACAAACAAACACAAAAGACAAAGCCATCAGAAAAGGGATCTCGAGGAACTTACAACCAAACACTACAAAGAAAGAACCACATAGAAAACCAGAAAAACTAAACTCACATTTTCCACATTTTTATCTCTCACCTTCACCCCACGTCTGGATATATTCTCCTTGTCTAAGATTAGACATGTAGCTTCTGAAGGACATGGAAACTGAGAATGCACAAGTAAATTATCCCATAGCTCTAGACGAAATGCTACACAAAGATTAGCTGTACTTGACTGTACTCTGATCAGAAAACAACGAAAACAACACAATTGCTAAAAGCAAACCCAAACCTGCAGTTTTGCACCAGCACGCATTTATCACAGCAAGACCCAGCCTCTCTTTTAATGATGCCATCCCTACAATCTCAGTGAGTTATTATACCGTAAAGCAAGAAGATTAATACTGCCGTACAAGCAGTCTGATTGGATCTGGCACAATCAAGGTTTCTTAGTGAGAAAATGTACAGTTTCCTAATGCAGCTGACAGAAAGCCACACTCAGACCTTTTCAAAGGCTTTCAGGAGTTATTATCACAGATTAGCTATGGCGTGAGCAAAAAGGTTTAAAGTCTTGTTTGTAGCTCGCCCATGGCTCTAAATTAGCAGCTTCTCTCTTAAATGATCAATTGAGTCATAGGTGTTAATGAGTGAAGTTTAGCCAGAAGGGGTGAGGAAGAAGGGAGAAAGATCTCAAGCCACTGTTCTGCAAAAAGGCAGTAAGAAAAATCTCAATAATTCCTAAAGTCAAGATGTATTTTAATCAGTGCCTCCCAAATAAGATGAAGAAGCCACACTGTGACTTTCCCAGCTGTAAAAAATGTAAGTCTGGTTTCACATTTGCATGATTTTGAAGGTCAAATGCCTGCTATCCAAGTCTTACTGATCCATATGGACTAGAAATGCCACAATATGCAATCATCACGAAGGCAGATTGTCTCCTGTAAATCTGTCCTTTTTGTAACACATTCAAAATGTACCGTATTGGATGGATTATAAATCCATTCAGGAAATACAAGCAATATTGTGCCGAGCGCCTCTGCTTTATGAAAACCCCTGTGTATGGGCGAGCACACACGTGTGTGCACGCGGCTGTGCGCGTTCTCGGAGGAGAAGCAGAGACAGATGGCCCAGTGCTGCCCTCGCTGAAGTCAATGGGAGTTTTGCCATTCACTTCAGAAGATGAAAGCATCGAATTGTATTAGCACAATGCTTATTCTAACTGGGTTTAGAAATGAAAAACTTGCGCCGGAAGAAAAAATTGGGATGGATTGTTGGGAAATCTCTCCTGAAGGAAGAATGCTGTTTTGTGCCTCGTCCCTCATTCTTGCTGAAGTGGTCTGTGTAAGGTGATAAGCAGACTACCTTGTATCTTGCATTCCTCAGTCCAGAAGTAAACAGGGGAACTCAGCTTCACACCAAAGCAATACTAATTATTCTCCTGCTAGAGACTTTGGCACAAATCCTTCAAAGCTCTCTTTTAAGGACAGGACTGGAAGGTCACTGCTCTCCAGCGCAGAGCAGCATAGCATTTTCATTTTTACAATTTTAACAAATCGCTTTACACATTGCCACTTTTTTCTTCCAGCACATGGAATTGAAAAGAGACATATGGAGACCAGCATGCAAACCCTGCAAACATTTCAGCATAGCTTCAAAACTACTGCTAATCCATTTTTTGAAACTTCTTTTCCCTTTCTTTTGACTCTAGAGTAATTTCTCAGGAATCCAATGTGGTTTTGAAGAACAGCATAGCAGCACCTTGTAAGGGACAGGGAGCCTCATCACCTCGTCACCTCCTCTCATCTTTTCCTTTTGGATCCTAAGCACACAGGGCTACCCACAACATCCACACAAATGTCTTTGAAAGCTCAGAGCAACCGATCTGGGAAAGCACTGACCAACAACTATATAGCACCAGTTGCATTTGACTTCCATTCCCCTCTTTTTTCCCAAGGAAAAAAAAATCATAATACAAGCTATCAAAAATCTCCTTCTGCATGAATGTGCTGAGCATTACCTGAGAACAAGGAAGGCACAAGATGAACAGACCTTTACAACAGAATGTGCATCTGCCAAGACAAAAATACCCAGCGAGCTTCTGGTGCTGGCACTGTGACAATATAAGCAAGCTGTCTTTGCAATGATTTTGCAAATGATCTATTACAAGATTGGAGTATGAATTCAGCAAAGGCCGTAAGGCCCCAAGGGCAACACATTCTATATACCACCACCTAAGCATTCACCAGATAGACAGGGCTACGGGCTAAAAAGAAATCCTTCCAAGACTTTTTGTACAAATGCTTTGCAACAGACTTGTGAGTTGTTTTTTCCTCCCTCTCCCTCTCTCTCGTTTTGTTCAGTTGCCTGGCATTTGCTAACCCACAAGCTGCTGTTTCCCTTTCCAAAGAAGCTCTGATGGGTGGAGGGCCAGGAAAAATTAGCCCAACTGATGAATGCAATCTCGACAGAAAATATGTTTTTTATCAGCGACCACATGTTGCCAACAGCAATTAAAGTAAAACTGGGAGATTTCATCGGATATAAGCCTGCATAAAAGAAAGAAAAAAAAAAATCACAACACAACAAATCCAAAAAGAATCAAGCACCACAGACTCTCTTCTCAGGTACCCATGAATTCAAATGAATCTTCACATGCTCTCAGGTGCAGAGGAAGAAAAGGAAGACCATCCCAGGATCAATGGCAGGAGGAACATGAGTGTATTCTGGGCCTCTGCATTCCACCCTCGTTGTACAAATGTGAAACAAAACCCCTGATCTCACAGGTCTGTGGTGGACCAAAACCTTGCTCTTTGTACAAGTGATTCGGCATGGAGTTATTTTCTTCATAGAGCCTTACTATGCACCTGAAGCATAAAGTAAAAATGACAAAGACAGCATCTAAACTCCAACAGATAAGGATTTTAGCTCCTCAATATTATTTATTTATTTTTTTTTAAGAATCATTGAGGCTGGAAAAACCCTCTATGACCACAAAGTCCCACCACTAACCCATTCTCTCCATGCCCACAGACCATGTCCCTCAGTGCCAAATCTTCACAGTTCCTGAACACTTCCAGGGATGGTGTTCCCACCACATCCCCAGGCAGCCTATTCCATAGATCTTCAGGTTGAGAGTAGGAGCTTTAGCCATTAAAAGAACTGAATATATCATGAAAATTGGTATTTCGGTACAGAAAAGACAGGAAGCTTCGTAAGGTTTGCAAATCTCTTTCCCAGCTATCCATGCCAGGCAGAAAATTTACTATGATTATTTAAAAAAATAACTGAAAATATCTGGTAAATATTATCCAACATCGTCTATTACTCTTGATTTCAAATGACTACAGTATAATTATACACTTAAAAAGTCACCGTGCTACAGAATATCACTTAGCATCCTCTGTAGAGTATCTGTCTGTAAGGCCATTACAAGCTATATAGAAATAACAACTACAATATTCATCTAAGTGGATGTGTCATATAATGCAGGCAACTCTGAAAGTTTTTGGTGTAGTGAGGGACTGCACTGTGAAGAGAATACTCTCAGTATTAACTACAAACTATGCAAAATACAGTCACCCTGCCTGAGGTCTGCTAAGGACAGCTTGAGCCTTTCATCCAGATTTGCAGAATCTGATCAAATTTCTACCACAGCAAAGGATTGGATTATTTTTCTTAGTGGTATTCACAGTGTTTGCCAGTTCTAATCCTTCAGTCTTACTGTACTATTCACTGTGGTTAAAGATGAAGTGAATTTCTTGATTTTCTTTTCTCAGTTGTTCAGAAATGCAAATCCAGGTGTTGTGAAAAGCTGCACACATCTGAAATCAGGGCATTCCCACAGTGAGGGCAGCATCAAGATTGGATCCAGAAAGGAAAGGACAGCACAGAGGAAAAAACCAAGGGGCTAACAAAGCAGTCAAACGACAAGAAAGTATGGCAGGAAGATGGGAAAATGCAACCCATTCACAGCTCCAAAAAAGCAGCAACACAACAGGAGGCAAGGGCTGCCGGGAGCCTTTGCAAATATCTCTGTACACTGCCACCACGAGCGCACAGAGCTGACTCCACAGTGTCACCAGCTAAGCAGTGAAGGACAGTTTTCTATCTGCCACACGTGCTGACAACGATTGCCTGTGTTATTTAAATATATATATATATTTCACTAGAAAAATAACCCTAGCATGCTCTCAAGTGATGTATTTATGAGAGTTTAGTAGCTAGCACAAGAACTTTGAAAAGCATGACAGAAGGCAAATGGGATTCTACTGTTAAGAAAACAACCCCACAGACTTGCATAAGCAAACTTTTAACAACAACAATTAAAAAAAAAAAAAAAAACCAACAGTGAAAGCAAAGATGTTCTTTTATGAGAATAAAGGCTGTGATGTGAGGCAGCATTGGTCGTTCACTACCTTGTGCAGTCAGCTCTGCACAGCACCGGCAGCCTAACTGGGGCTCCTCTTTCCAACAGCAGCATTTATAAAGGAAGGGGTAAATTACCCGAAGGATACAAAACAATGGCCAACGTTAACAAACCATTGCTGACCACCTATTAAGTAGAGACAGAGGGTATCAGCTGAATATGTATGTATTCCCTCCAAAAAGTTTATCATCTCTAAGACCAATTCCTTAATGCAAGAGGATTCCATCCTCATTTGTTGACTACCAAACATAGCTTTGTAAAATAAGCAATGGTCATATTTTACAAAGCACAAATAGCCTTTTAAAGAAAACAACAACAAATAGTGAATTTCCCTCTACAGTTAGAGCAACAGTTACATTAACAGCATCTTGAAAACAATGAACCAAAATATTTAGGCAACATTCTCTTTAGAACCTAACATTCCATTACAACTGCATGTCTGCTTCTGCTGTGATAACACACATAGTGAGTGCAAAGGTTGAGAGTACAAATCCAGCTCTCTATTTCTGGAAATCAGACACTGATTTTAGCCCTGGAAGTGCAGATGTGGCAATGACCCAGAGGAACACAACCTGGGGCTCCTGGACAGCATCTTGACTTTGACACTACAAAGATTTCTGTCTAGTGGCCTCCACCTGACCAGTAGCACCAGTAGCTAAGCCAGAAAAGAGTACCCTTCCACACTTAAATACACAGAAGAAAATAACATACATTGATATCTCTCTATATATTCATGCATGCATATCTAGATATCTATTCTTGTACACAGATAAACACAAAATTATAGAATCATAGAATCATTAAGTTTGGAAAAGACCACTAAGACCATCTAATCCAAACATCAAATTTAACAAACTAGTGGCTGTAGCAAGCTTTGGTATTTTGGACATCGGCATATGTTGGGAACAGTTTCTACACAAACCCATCCCTCCAGTGCTGGAACACAACAGTGCAGTGACAACTCCCTCACGCTCACATGCTCAGTACCTCCGGAAAAGCCACTGTTCCTGACTGCTGCCTAAGAGCAGCACTGCTTCTATCTCAAAAGTTTTGGAGCTGCATTGGCAGCTAATCGGCATGCTGTGAAACAACTGCTTTTCTTCCTCTAGAAATAATTCTCAGCAATGAATTTGGGCTGGCATAATCCCACTGCCTGCAGTAGATGGGCACTGATGGATACCTCCAAATCATCAAGCTCATTTTCACTGGAAGGCAGAGGAGCTTGCACTTGATCTTCCATGTTTGAATTTCTACTGCAGGATATCCTGCTCAGAAAAGTTTCTCTCTCCATCTGTCCAGGCAGATCTTTGCATGTTCTTCATTCCTCTTCTGAGCTTGCCTCCTCTATTTTCGTGCATGTGCTGGTAGCTTTCAATCCCACACCGCACTATTGTAGGCATCAGTAACAACTTTATCAAAGCTTGGATGTGTTTCAGGCTGCACCTCATGGCCAGTTGGTTTTGTTTGGTTTCCTTTTGTTTTTACTTCCAACTGTTATCCTCTGAGGCTGAACATCACTACTGACAGCAATCTTACTTCAGGAGCTAGATGGTGTTTCTGCTCTTCTGCAGATATTGATGTTCCCTTTGCTACCGCCTCATTCCATGTTTGCTTCTGTGCAGGACTTACAGGCAGCAGACAAACGTATCTGGCAGTCTCAGTTACCGAGTCCACTGCCAGTCTCAACTCCACAGGGCCACATTCAAGCAATCTGTTTTTCCTGCCCAAATCTCCTGATGTCCATCTTTGCTGTTTTCTCTCACTCAAACTTACAAGCTTGGAGCAATGTTACTGGATGTATTTGTGAGCTTGGGTCTAATTTTTTGTTTCAATACTAAATGGAAAATCTAGTTTCAAGTCACACTAACCACGTCATTAGAAGAGGAAAAGATGGTGGTTGTTTTTTTCTTTTTATCTGATCAGTAAGTTAGAACAAAAGCCCAATGATGTCTTCACGGCTAATTCAAATAAACTACTCACCAACTGATACTGCTGCTTTTCTTTAAAACCAGCAATAGTGCTTATTAAGGGTCACAATCTTCTGTACTATACGTGTGAATCCAGCTCTGTGTGGAGAGATGTACTCGCAGTGCTGAATGGCATTTGCACACATCAGGAAAAGCACAGATCCACCAACATGCTCAAGTTCAGACAAGACAGAAAAACATGGAGATGAGAAGAACTATCAAACTCCATGTGTATTAATCATTTTACCAACAGAAGATTATATTATGCTGCATCTAAGCAAAAGCAATTCCATTGGTTTCACCAGTGTTTTCCTGCTTGCGCCATCTAAACTTTATCAGCTCCCTCAGACAAACAGGATCATCAAGGTTGGTAAGACCTCTAAGATCAAGTCCAACCATCAACCCATCCCCGCCATGCCCACTAACCATGTCCCTCAGTGCCAAATCTACCCTTTTCATGAGCACCCCCAGGAATGGTAACTCCACCACTTCCCTGGGCCTGTTCCTGTTGCCTTACCACTCTTTCAGAGAATAAATTTTTTCTAATACCCAAACTGAACTTTTCCTAATATCCAACAGTTGAATAATCCTAATATAACGTACCTTTAGTACCTCATTCAAAAACCTCCAAAAATAGAACATAACAGTAAATGAGTGATTTTAAGAGATCAAATAGAAGAAATGAGTTAGCCATTGCAAGACTTCAGAACCTCCTGCTCTTTGTGCAGGTTTGTGCAGGACGCAGTTGTTCATGTTTGCTCATGAAAAAGATCATGATGCGCTAAGCAGTCATCTGCTACAGAAGACCACCAGCTGCAGAATACGCTTTCATTTACTATATATTGCTATACACATAGCTAGATTAATCAGATTTTAAGTTGTGTATCAAACTTGTACTATATAAGCCGCAATAGAAGCTTCGCAATCTCATGGTATCTCATTTCCTCATATATAGGAACAACCTGGCGTGAATTGTTTACAGTCCAAAGGGCTTAACTGACAAAGCTGGAGTCATCTTCAGACATATCACCGGAATTGAGACTGGGTCATTGAGCACTGTCACCCTTCAAAAACATTCTGCATACATCATTAGAAGCTTACGTGCCTGGCTCTGTTCTGGGTGGTGGGAAATCGCTCAGTACTGTTACCGAACATCACATTGTTTCTTATCACTATTTCAGCCACATCCTGGCATAGCCATTCCCAGGCTTGCCATGTCGTTGAGCACACAACTGGCTCCAACAGCAGGCACTGTGTATGCAGCACTTGGCCAGCCTCCCCTCTGTCCAGCTGGTTTACTCACGTGTGGATGACTTTAAGCACCTGGAATGCCCATGCACCCAAATACAGAATTGCTTTATTGCAAGGCCATATTGAGTACTAAGAAATCCTTGAAGTGCAAAAAGTGGAATAAAGCACTAATGAGACAACCCAGAAATTCCCAGTTTCCTCTTATTTTCATTTATGGCTTAACTGAATTCTTATTAAAAAATAAATGCAATTAAAGAGTTATTTGACATAAGCAAAGCAGTTTCAGTAATTCTAAGGCAACAATCTAAGAGCCAGACTGGGGCTGCCTACAGCCCTGTGCAGCTGACAAGAAACTTGCAATGCTCTTACAAAACAGAGATAAGCAGAGAGCCACTAGTACTGTGAGTCCTTTAACCTTCAGGAGCACAGTTGGATTTTTATGTATGACAAAAAAATACCCTTATTTCCATCTCAGTGTTTTGCTGATCCATGACCATTTCTGTCATAAGCAATGATTTCAAACTCTGCTAGCAGTATGTGATTTCCTAGGCACATGGAAAAACCTGTGCTCTAAACAAGGAGTGCTTTCAAAGCCACATTTGTTCCCTTCTAACGATCACTTCAAGTGACATTTGCATTTGGCCCATAAGCAGAGAAGTTTACCTGACACAGGGTGGCCCAATTAATGTTAAAGACCTTGTCTCTCTGATCCTATGGTCACAATGGATTCCAATACAGCTCCCATTTAAGAATATTACTGAGGAATCAATCACTTGTCCAAAGGGAGCAGCACACGGAGCTTTGCTGTCGGCAGAGGTTGCTTCTCTGCAAGCAGCACATCAGGCTCTGCTGGGGAGACTCAAAGTGACAAAGAGCCAGCCTCTGTTGGCCATCAATTATGGCTAGCAAATGTGGCAGAGGGAGGCAGGGCAAGGCAGCAAGGAGCTGGCTTGCATACTACTTGGGGCAGCTGAGCTGGGGCTGCCGGGCAACGAGACCTTCTCCAGGAAAGAAAACTGATGAGCTCTCCAGGGTTGTGTGCAGGAGGAACACAAAAAGACTTCTGTTCGCTCTGCAGCAAATACAATGCCATCTTAGTCAGGTTAGTGGCGGAACCTGGGTTGTGGAGAAAAGTCAGTGGAAAATGCCATCACATTTTGAAGATTCAAATCTAAATAGTAAAAAGGAAGGAAGGAAAGAGGGAATCATCTCTTTTGTCCTAAAATAACATAAGGTTCTTGATAAAAATTGTCTTCTGTTTGGAGCCCACAGCCTGGTATTGTCAAGTGTTTGGATTATTTCTTCTTTAACACATAAAAGCAGCAAAAAGAGGTGGAGTGATAGCGGCACTGGTTTACATAGGATTGCTCCCTTATGCCCTTCAAAACAGTCAGAAAACAAAGAATTGGTGCAGACACTGTTTAGTATTTGTGGAAGCTGAAGATAGCAAAAGGGTTAACAAAGAAGATCTCTGTATGGTCAAATCTAATTTAACGTCTTGAGTGATGATCTAGAAGGGCAACTGAAAGTAAATTAGCAGCACTTTCAAAAAAACACAGCAATTGATCATAGTAATGGGAATAAGATACCAATACCCTGACGTAAATATCAAAATAGTTAATCATGTATGATAAAATAAAATAAAATAAAAAAAACAGCAACAGAGAAAATAATTTTTAGCTATCATACCAATGAATGGAAACCCCAGCTGAAGTCACAGCCATGGCTGCATGTTCTCTAGGCAACTACACTTACAGTCCCAGCTCTATAACCATCAGAGACATGTTCCCTGTATGTGTGTGCAACCATAAATCTCATTTGCACAAGAAAGAAACAAGGTATGATGCAGAAGCAATAAGTAACGTTAGAAGTAAGTAAATCTTCTATCATAGAATGGCTTGGGATGGAAGGGATCTTTGAAATCACCTACTTCGAGGCTCCTGGATCAGGAAGTAAATTTTTGCCATAGATGGGTCTTGAATCTAGCAAGCCTTAATGTGACCCTCTGTTTGAAACCAAAAGGTAGAAAATGTGAGTGTAAAGCGCTAATTTGAAAACATGAGAGTGAAACCAAAGAAACATGTTATATAAGGGACAGGAACTCTGAAGGGGCACAACATCGTCCTGCACATACATCAGACCATCAGCATTGAGATTAATGTTGCTGTGCTCACTTACATCGAAAGACGATTTGGGCTTTATTTTCTACATATGACAACTTCTATTTTAAATATTTTCTCAAAGGAAAGACTGTGGAAACAACCACCAGCCATAATGCTTTCTTCCTAACAAGAGCAATGACACTGGATATTACTCCAAAGAACTGTGTCAACTGCACACAACAAAATGTTCAAGTTAGGGTATTAGGAATAGCCTCAGTTATTTCCTAAACATGCTTCTATACCACAAATAAGGTGAATCTTACTGAAGAATGTCAGCAGCATTTGTTGGACCAGCTTAACAGTTAGGAGAAGAATATCTTTCATATCTACCTTAAAGTTTACTTTTCCTCCAGCTAAACCTCTTGCTTTTATTAAGCATCTATTACACATGCTGGACTATTAGCTTCTGCTGAAATGTAAAGCATCAAATTCCATTTTACTTTTCTCATCAATTTTGTCTGTGCTCTTTTCATTATGGCTTTGAGTTTAGTCCAATTTTAAGCATATGAGATAAAATGAAACATCTTTAAGATGAACTGGAGGTTGCTACGTTACCATGACAGTAGGTTTGTGTTGTAGCTGGTGATGGTTTGTGCTTGCTTGGATGGTAATTACTGTCAAAATGCAAAGGGTTAGCAAAAAGAGCCCATGGGAAAGTGCAGGATGACAGTCCATGCAAGACATCCTGCTAATAGGTCTGAAAGCAATTACTGTATGGTTTATGATCACAATAC
The DNA here is from genome assembly GCF_023343835.1 of Lagopus muta. Lineage (NCBI taxonomy): Eukaryota > Metazoa > Chordata > Aves > Galliformes > Phasianidae > Lagopus > Lagopus muta. The sequence goes on along the minus strand of NC_064436.1, from coordinate 25,647,565 downwards.
TTAACCCTCTGCCTCTCAGATTTACAAATGTCTTTGCTTTCTGCATTTTTGTAAACTACACTGACCTGCTGGAAAGGACCTCTATGGAGAAGGACCCAGGGATCCTGGTGGACAGCAGTTTGGCAATGAGCCAGTAGTGTGCCCTTGTGGCCAAGAAGGCCAATGGTATCCCAGGGTGCATTAAAAATAGCGCTGCCAGCAGGGTGGTGGAGGTTATCCTCCCCCTCTACTCTGCCTTGATAAGTCCATACTTAGACTATGGTGTCCAGTTCTGGGCTTCCCTATTTCAAAAAAGGCAGAAATCTCCTAGAAGGAGTCCTGTGGAGGGCCACAAAGATTATAAAGGGCCTGGAGCATCTCCCTTAGAGGAAAGGCTGAGTGACCTGGGTCTGTTCAGTCTGAAGAAAAGAAGATTGAGAGGGGATATGATAAATGTTTATAAATATCTAAAGGAAAGTGGGAGGCAAATGGATGAGGCCAGGCTCTTCTTGGTGGTATGTAGTGATAGGACAAGGAGAAATGACCTAAACCTTGAACATAGGAAGTTCCATACAAACATGTGTAAGAACTTGTTTGCTGTATGGGTGATGGAGCACTGGAACAGGTTGTCCAGTGAGATTATGTAGTCTCCTATGGAGATACTCAAGATGTGGCTGGAAACTTTCTGTGTAACCTATTGTAGGGAACCTGCTTTAGCGGAGGCCTTGGACTCAATCTCTCAAGGTCTCTTCCTATCCCTGTGATTCTTTGATTCTGTTGTTGTTTCTGCCTCATTTATCTAGCTCCAATCAAAGGATACACCTGAGGAAATTCAGGAGAGCTCACAGCAACGCTGTCTGTGGTACAGCTACTCATGAACTTGGGATGCTGTTTTTGTGGAGTCATGTGGGACTTCCAGTCCCAGGAAAACACCTAATACTCACTCTGGCCCTGTTAATTCAGCACCTTTCCTTACAGCTATACTCTGTCAGCCTCTGCACAGGATCAATCCTCTGTACTGCGCAACTCTAATTATAATCTCATTCCGATTAACAGTGTCTTGATGGCAATTTCATTACTAAAAAAGTAACATTTATTAGGCTATTGTAATGCATTGTGATTGTAACTATAATGCTAATAGGAAGAAGTTTAACCTCATTTCATTTTCAGTTAAAAACCTTGTAACAGTGTTCATAAATCAGGGTTTCAAACATTTTAAAAGCAAAGTTGCAGCTACACACTCTGGGTGTCTTTTACACATCTTTGCATTTCATATTAGTCTGGGATCCAGTCTTTTGGCACTCTCCATACAACCCACATTTTATTTAGATTATTATTTATTTAGATTATCATTATGAAGGCTGAGAAACCCCTCTTCTTGAGTATAATTTGCATAATTTAGGTAGATTGTGTTTTCAGTTACATTAATAACCCAAAATGAGGCATTCTGATGAGAACTCTTTCACTCACTTAAAATTAACGTTTTCATTAGTGATTCTTTCAAAGATGCCCCCCCTTCCTCTAGCACGCACACATTTAGGATGCTAGATTTTAAAAAGGAAATGCACTGCAAATTTGATCCCAATGTATTCTGTTCTCACTGCAAATCACAAACTGGATAAAAAACCGGTAGAAAGTAAGGCAGTTTGAAGTGAGGAATAACATTCTTCACCTCAAATTCTCATTTTTCAGGAAGATCTCCTGAGCTTTTCTGTGACTATTTTTATGATGCTGATCAGAAAAATGAAATAAAATAAAAATTGTACTAAAGATATCTTATTATCAAAAACACATTAGATAGGGATTCTGGGTTCCTTCACTGAGCCTTTGGCTTCCCGCTTCCGCCCAAGTAACCCCACAAATTATAACAATTCCATTTCCCACAGATGATTGCTGATTATTTCAAGCAGTTCAGTTTCACCTGACAACAACAGGAATATCAACTCTGGTCTAAACAGGAGTAACAGCCAAGCAGCTTCTACTTTATTCATGTTACATCTGACCTAGGTTTTCCACTTCTAAGCTCTCAGCAGCTCTCTATGTTCACACTTGTGCTGCCTTACTTTTGATAAGGACTTACTTTTGAAGACGCATAGCAAAGCTCCTGTCATTGTCACCATCTAGGCCACAAAATGGATGTGTAAGCATTATCTGTTGTAAGAAAAACAGGATTGTCTCTGAAATCTACTGCATTGCTAGAGGCATTTTACAGTGGCTGATCACTAATCATTCTGTGGTCAAGTTCTACACTAAATCTTCCAAGTGAGTTTGGTGTTTTCCACTGGTTCTCAAAATAAGCTGCAAGATAGAAAAGCTAGCATCCTGTGTACACACATCAGTCAGTGTATTCTTTTCCCGTACATTCCAAGTTTGTGCAATTCCCTGAAATACCTATAAGCACAACTAGTATGCTTTTATTGCTGTTACTGATAAATGCCAGCTACAGATCTGGGAAACGTAAAGGGCAGACATCATTGTAGAAGTCTGACTATGTTTGAGGTTCCTTTCTAAAAGTGATTACGACTAACCATTAATCTATGTCTCCAGCACACTGCACTGTAGACAATTCTGTCTTTCAAGCAGGACCTGCTACTCTAAGGGAGAAACTGCTTTTTGAAAGCCACCGTTTGGCACAGGCTACTCAGGGAAGTGGCAAAGTCACTATTCCAGAAGGTGTTCAAGAACATGATTAGTGGGCATGGTGGGGATGGATTAATAGTCTTAGAGGTTTTTTCCAACCTCAATGATTCTATCATTACTTCTGAGAGGCTTTTTATCTCTTGCAAGCCTCTTTTAATGATAGTTGTCCTTCAAATCTGCAGAACTCATTAGGGATATGTTGAAATAGAACTATGTTCTGTTCTTGGTCATGTATGCTATGACGTGGCCAGGGCTAGACTCAGAGGCCTGTGGAAGAGACCATGAGCCTGAAGAGCCACCCTGGTTCCTACAACTCCATCATGTCCTTTTCACTGTGTCAAGGGGGAGCAATGTCAGTCTTTAAATATCTTAATTCTAGGGAGTAGTAGAGAAGCACAGCAAAGAGAGAGTGTCTCAGACCCACAGTATTATCAAATGTGTATCCTGGCACGCTTTCCCACAAAATGCGTTATGGGTTCAAGCCTGAGGCAAAATCTATGCCCAGCCCCCATGGCAGCTGTTTATCTGTTCCATAGACATTGGAGGATTTCTATTCCTTCCTACAGAATCCTCTGCTCCAAGACCAAAAGGAGCCCTTCCTGGGAATTAGACTCAAAAATACATGCCCCAGAAACTCAACGGCATCTGTTTCTGCACTGGAAAAAAAGACTTAAGAGAGCAGGGACCTCCCACCCGTCCTGTCGAATTCAGACATTATGTCTCCTTTCTGCATCCCTCCCTCCTCAGGAAGCACCCCCGGGAACCCATCTTGCCTTGCACACAGGCAGAGATGCTGCAACATCTGATTTCCAAATAGACTGTGCTCTGCACCAAAGCACTATTTCCCAGGGTCTTCCACACTCCTATGATCACCTCTGCTGCTTCTCTTAGTGCACACAGAACCCCTGCATGCCTCAAAAAGAATAATCCAGCAAGCTGGCCTGCTGGGCAAGAGCACATGACTCCCCTGAGGACCACCACAGCAGTGAGGGATGGACAGATTTCCAGGCCCTGAAGATTACTGCTGATGCATCAGATTGCAGGCCATCTCAGCAACACGGTGCATACACAGTGTCAAACAGGTATGCCTGGGTTATACGTGTCTGCTCATAGTGCTCACTGCTTGTATCACAAACACCTCTCCAAGGACTAATTACATCTGACTCCTGCTATGGGAGTCCCAAATCTATTGAGAAACAGGGCTATGGGCTCAGAGGAAACAGCACAACAAGCAGCAACAGATGCAGGCATCTTGGTAACAACACGTCAACACACTAAGAACTAACGTCACTACTTCTCTACAACACATACAAAATTACTTTGGTATCTCAGAACACAAGATTACAATGACTTGCATTATGTATCAGCTTCCAGATCTATGGCCAAGTTCTTCTTCTACTAGAGTTTGCTTGGAAAAAATGTGATACATTCAGAAGTCTTAAAGCATTTGTCCTCGCAGGTAGCTGTACCATACAGCTGGAGTATCACAGCACAGTCATGAAGCACACATCTCATCCTGCATAGCTGGGCAAGTTCTGCACACAGATCGATGGTGTGTTTGTACTCAGAAACAGCTGGCAAATCCCCACTTGTCAGAAAATGTTCACCCTTCACAGCACAGAAAATAAAACGGAGACAAATACCACTAGTCTGACTCACTGGGTAGAATAAAAGCTGCTTTTCTTGGGCATGTAGTGACCTCAGTGTGACCCAGTACATTATTGATGAAAAATATGTGTTCTTTGCAAGGAGATGGGTCATGGAAAATGTAGTAAGAATGGGGATGAAACTGAGGATTTCATTTGAATTGTCGGTTGTTTTGGCACAAGTGCAGTTTCCCTTGCACAAGCAAAAGGAAAGCTCTGAAGCAGACAACACAGACCAAGCTGGTAGCTTGCTGAAAAGGAATGCTAAAAGTTCCTGTGAAAAACTGACATGGCCCCATTTCCTAAAACAGAAAGGTTACGATCAGCACTCCTACCTTGATTGCATCAAAAGAAGTAAAGAGGTAATAGCTTATTTGAAAGATTAATATTTTTCAGATGGATGGAGTCTATGGCTGAGTTTAAGTTTCCATCTAATTATTACCCCTCAAGGGCCACTGAGCATTGGAGAAAGCAGAGCTTTCTGAAGAAAGTAATATTTCTGAGAACGAAGAACTATAACATGGGTATTTTTTCATCAGGAAAAAAAATGAACAAGTCTCAAAGGAGGGATAAAAGCTATGTGAATGCCCTGGGGAAGGTGATGCCACATTTTCTTCCCCTAAGCAGCAATAGCGTCAGATGTGGCAAATCTCCTGTGTAGGTTTCTCCCTTTCTCTTCACTAGCAACAACACATGAAGAACCTGCTGAAATGCAAAAATTTCACTGTGCAGGCAAGTTCAACTTACACCACTGCTGTTCGTGGCTTAGAGAAGGCTATAATTCTCTTGCATGCTTTCCTATATTACTTAGGCATAATTACACTTCATACCCAACTGGAAATTGAGCCCAACTCGAAACATAGGCCCAGAGCTGTATTCTCAACCCACATCTGTGCATATTGTTTTATACCCATCAGATCTCTGGGAAATCCTCTCACTTATAAAGCAATCACCAGTTTTGTTTAGTGACTATAGTTCCATGTGCTGAATACGGAAATATATTTTTCGCACTTTAGTTTATTAGCAGCGATCTCATCCTTTGCCTCACTGTTCAACGTGTGAGCAGCAAGAAGCTGTAGAGTTTAAAGGCATCAGATGTTGCTTCATGAGGAATACTGGCATGCATCAGTAATACTGGAACAAGCTCTATGCCTTCTGCTATAAAATAAATCCATTTCTGTGTGCTGTTACTGTGGTGAACACCACAGTAAGAGTTCAGCTGCCATGTGTAATTCCCCTTTCACAACACTGGTCAAGTACAGGCAAGATGAGGTGGTTCTGGAAAGTTACAGGTGCTATAAAACTGTAAGGGAAAGGTATTCCTCTGAAAGGAACAAGCAGAAATGCAGTTTTGGCAGTCCATCTAAATCCTTCTCCATCAGCTTTCATCATCTGAGACTTGGCTCTGTCTATCTACTGATAGGATATTTGGAGTATTTTCTCCACTCTTATTCTCAAAGTCTCCTCCCTTGCGTACCTAAACCAAGACATCCCTGACAAAGTATGACACGCTGAACACAATTCTACTTATACAGAAATAGACACTGTTTTGAAATGTTCTTTGACAGTGGTCACCTCAGACAGATTTGCTAGCAACTGACAGTTTGTGAGGATACTGCAAATAAATATTGCCGTGAATAGAAAAAAAAAAACAAAAAAACAGAAACTTTGTTCTGTTTGTGCTGACTAAACAAATTCTCCCAGATTAGATAAAGCAGACAGGAAAAGCACTGTGACATCCGCCTACAAATATTCTTGAGATGACAAGCACAGAGGTGCTCATCTCTTCTGCAGGAAACAATTTCAGGGACCCTGTGCAACTGTGAAAATGTCTGAGTTCTTATTAAGATACTATAGCTACACTCCTTCATATGAAGGAGATGTAGATTGAAATGACCTCAACACTATTTCTCCATAGAAAACAGATAAGACAGCTTTCCTTCAAGAGAACCCTTCTATGAAAAAAATATGGCTAGAGTCACTCTTTCCTCTGGTGAAAATCATAGAATCACAAAATTGTAGGGGCTGGAAGGAATCTCTAGAGATCACAGAGTCCAATCCCCCTGCAAAACAAGCCCCCGACAGCAGGCTGCACAGGTAGGCATCCAGATGAATCTTGAATATCTCCAGAGAAGCAGAATCCACAACCTCCCTGGGCAGCTCTTCCAGTGCTTTGTCACCCTTACTGACAAGAAGTTCCTTTGCATATTGGCGTGGAACTTCCTATGCTCAAGCTTATGGTCATTTCCCCCTGTAAAAAAAACAAAACAAAACAAAAACAAAAAACAAAACAACACCCTATCATTCTTACCTTTAGCCCCTTGCCCTCAATCCTGTGACCACAGTTATTTGATTCATTCTACTCCGAAAGTACCTTCCTGTAAAATGAACAGAGCACAAGACTGGGCTGACTTTTATCCTTTTTTTGGTATTTTAGCTCATCTTCAACTTACTGCATGCATCTGTTTACACTGTAAGAGTAGCATCTCTTACAAATCTTTTCTTTTGTGGGAGGAGTGGAAAAGAGAAAGAAAACACACTGTGGGTACTGCTGAGCCTCTTTGGAGGTGCTGAGACCCGGCTAACGCCTAGATATACTTCATTATCTCATCAGTAGAGGGCTCCCTCGCCTATGGCAGCCCTATATACCGTGCGCGGTGTATTCCGCCTTCTCTCACATACTTGCATTCACCGAAGATCCAAATGCATGAAGCTGTCATTTCTCATTGTTCTCAAATCCATCCTAATATCAGATGATACAAAAACACAAGGGCTTGGAGGATTTAAATCCACTCAGAAGAAAGATTGGCATTCAAATACAGCATGCTTATGGATATTTCACACCTAGGAAAGTCACAGCCATGAACATTTCTCCTCCTTGCGTAACTATTTAGCAAGTTTTCGGCTTTATCTCCAGTCACTTCCATTCTTCATTCACATCCATATAGCAGCTACTTCTAACCCATAACTAAAACTAGATTTAATGAAAAGCGGAAACCAAAGTTCAGCATATCCTTGAATCAAGACTCTGGAAATACTGTTCAGATAAAAATAAACAGTGCAGTAAATTCCCTCCTCACAAATCCTTGCCAGTGAGTCTAGTCAGCTTCTAATTAAAAGGCTTGAGGGAATACAGCATCACACTCGCAAATACAATTAATAAACCCCGAAGCAGCTATTCCATCACAGGCACAGCTAATGGAGTAATGCTATCCTTAGCACAACTCTTAGCTTGTCCATTTAAGGAGACGGGACTGAAAATCTGCAAGCACCTGGTGGTGCTGAGGATCAGGACTCCACTAACTGTACTGCTGAGACATAGAAGCTGGGTTCCTAGAAGAGCTCAGACATACAGTCTGATTTTTGGATGGTCCTCTGTGGAGTCAGGAGCTGGACTCAATGATCCTTATGGATCCCTTTAAACTCAGGATATTCAATGACTCTAAATCCAGGAAGGCCATGGTGATGATTATTGCAACTGACCCAACACTTGCATTTAGGCCAGGAGATGAGGTGAGCTCAGTTTGCCCCCATAAACATTGCCTTCAGATATCAGTCTGCTTCAAGGGACACCTAGATAAACAGGATAGTAAATTCATTTCCATCAGTCAAGTAAAATTCACTGCAGTTCTTTGTTTCTTTCTGTAAAACAATGAACCAAGTACTCTTTCTAGAAAACAGCTTTTACAAATACTAAAAATGCAACTAAATTTGTCAGTTATCCCTACCTTTGGATAGGAGACCAACCCCAGTAAATGTGTACACTAACTGCCAGTAAGATCGTTATTTTTCTATTAAGTACTTATAAGCCCTTTCCCACGTTTCCTCCATTGCTTCTGTTGTTTTTCTTTCCCTCCAACCCAAAGGTTCTCCACTACTTTGCCTTCCATCTTTATCAGCTTCCATATCTGCAGCTTCCAGCCAGCCTCAGCATTGCCTCTTTGATAGACTGTCATTCACTGCAAGAGAAACTGAAGAGAAAGCAAACCTCATTTCACAAAAGACAGCACAGACATATCAAATAAGGACACCTACTGCCTATAATAAGATGGGAGCAGATGGCATAAGGAAGCCCATATAAGTCAAACTAAAAAACAGAAAAAGAAGAGTGCTGTCCTTTACCATCATTCCCCATCTAATCTATTATCTTCTCTAGAACAAATTAAGATGTACGAGAAGATTCAGACCTTCCCATGGAACATTATTTCTTCCTCCTTGATCAGCCTGCTACACAATTCATGCTGAAAGTGTTTGAATATTTGCAGAAAAGACAGTGGTTTCCATTGTATGACAGTAGCATGACCACATGCAAGTTCAGATCACAGTTATTTATTTGACTATGAGTGAAAAAATCAATCCTCAGCCTGCACTACTTGGCGCAGATCCAACTCGTGATGAAAAAAAGCTTATCAACAGTCACAGTGTTCACAATCAGTCCAACTTTCAACTTAACATTTTCCATGTACGTCCTTTTGCACTTAGAGAAGGAGGGAGTCGTGAAGTCGACCATTAATGTCAGTAGCTCAAAGTTTGGAGTTAACTAGTTTCTATGAAATTTGATGTAACTCACTATATTTTCACTGAACTACAGATATCTACCTCTGCTCCACACTCTGCAACTGCAAAAAAGGTTTACAACCTCTCCCACTTTCTCACTATAGGAGATATCTATCCCATGATTCCCGGAGACATCCTATTCCTGCAAAGTACTGATTCAGAAACAGGATTTTTGAATGAGATTGTTCTTCCTCTTCAAGTAAGAGCCTACACTTGCACGTTCCCTGCAGAAGGGAAATTCAACAATTCCCCTTTTATTTGAGCATGCAACTTGCATTTGAGGCCGTCTTCGGATTGTGAGGCAGTACGCAGCTGTAGCCTCTGACCATGTATACCAGCAGCATGGTTGGGACAAACAATACCTCTTACAAATCTCAACACAGATTTGAATGAGGAGACAGAAGAGGGATGCAAGCACATGATATCAGAGTGCTACTGCCTCAGACCAAGGGTCCAGCTCCTCTAATTACCTACTCTCCAACCACAACTACAGCTGGCAACCAGGGTGAGTAAGCTGAGGGGAAGGCATACGTAATCATTCCCTCTACTACACTCCCAGACTAATTTTAGCATAGGCTATTTACCAGGTCTGACCTTGCTTGTTTAGCCTGCAACATTTCTCTTGAAAATGCTTGTTCAGTGCTCTCCAAGCTCCTGTAAAAACTTCATGTACATTTCCTGAATGTTTTCACAGAATTTTGTGTAAATATAAATAACATACAAATACATAAATAACAGAACAATCATTACTTCATAATAAAATCTTTTTAAAAGCACTTTCTTGGCAAAAATAGCTACAGCCTGGTTTTGAAAACCCAAGTGGGACGATACATCTGGATTTTTCCGTTCTTACTTTCCTTGCCTGGCTGAGAGAAATTTAGTCTTTATGTATTAAAAAAGGAACAGGCATTAAACCTTCCCTGTGTGGTTTTACCCAGACTGAAAAAATACTTACATGATGGGACAGAATCTGAAGTTGGAAGTTTTGTACAGAAAGCATGCAATACTGCAAGAGAGGCCTCAGAAAAACTATGCTGCCCTTCAGCAAGAACTACAAAGTCCTTTCCCATTTCAATGTACTGATTACAAATTCCAGTAAAAGACATGAAAAGAGTGAAATCTAGATTTAAACCCTAAAGTGAAGACTCAAGTTATATGTAAGCTCAGCAAAAGTTTGGAACAGGTTCCGTTTCCCATCTACTGAACATGCTGTTCATTCCACACTGCTTCTCCAGAAACATGATCCTCTTCGTACAGTCAGCTTATAAAGTCTTCTGGGAAGTTATTTCAGAAGCAGCATTGACAGGTATTAAAAATAAGACAGCACCAAATTGCATCAGAAAAACAGATTTTAGAACAAGTTATTAACTTCAACAGCAACACATTACTGAAGTGAGCAATCAGAAGTGCAGCAGGAACCTAGGAAGTTGCCGAGTTGCTGACAAGGAAGATCAAAATTATATACTGTACTAAAGAACTGGAGGGAAGCCAACACCATCCCTAAGACTGTAATGGCAGCAGGGCTGAGATCAAATTCTGAAGGCCAATGAACCTTACCTTAATGGCTGGTAAATCAGAAGGAATTGTACTATGTTTATTGAGCACTCCCATTCTTATGTCTCTGACTTACTAGGATTAGATGAGAGAATTCAGCACATTAAAGCAGAAGAATGAACAGCCAAGCAAAGAAAAGATTTCTCAAACCAATGCCATTATGTCAAATGTGACTCCAATTTGTAATTAACCTCTGAGAATAAACTCTGTCAATCTTCATTTCTTCATCTCGCTATGAATGTTCAAGTTAGACGCTTGGTAGATCTTGCCAGAAGCTCCCTAAGAAAGGGACTGGATTTCTGGTGAGTACATAACATCATAGACTTCTCCCTCTATCAGCCACAAATCCTTTTTCTCATTTTAAAAAATGTGACAATGGGCAAGATGTCAGCATCTTCACATAATGTGAAGGCATAAAATATATTCATCGCAGTGCTCAAAGTGGTACAGAACTCCAGGATGTAATCAATCCCTTGAGGATGTTGAAGAAAACTTAATTATGCTCTCACTGAAATATGGAAAGAGAGCTGTTCAAAATCCTATTAACAATTTATCAATTTTGGCTTTTGAAAACCACATAGCTCTTCAAGGCTTTATGACAACCAGGTACAAAGTTGTTTTTCAGCAGGCAAGTGAATGCAAAGAAGAACCTTCCCTAAAGAATACAATTAAGAGGCGAAAAGATTAGGGTTTTGATCTTTTTTTCTTAAGGTTCTTAGAGTGAGCAGCAAAAAAAAAGATAGTAAAAAGCTAACTTTGCAAGAAGCAGCGCCAAAGAACCTTTCTTAATGTGCAAGTGACAAGAGGAATGAGAATCTGACCATGGAGATACAAGCCAGCCCCAACAAGTGCTTGTCCTGCAGGAACCACTTGTCTCCTGTAAGACTCCATGCAACATTGGAGCTCAGCACTTCTTAAAGTCTGGTGAATATTGTATGGCCACTGAAACTCAGAGAATTGACAGTTGGCAGACAGACCCGCTGCAACTCCTCTGAACTGGTGACCTGCTCCTCTACATGGCAGTATGTAGGTGCCTGAACTAAAACTTAGGATAAATTTTGCAAGAATTTGCTTTCTGAGCCTTAGCTTCCTGGAAAAAGGTTCTTCTTACACTTTCTGTTGCCTTGTCTTACATTCTTTTACTGAGATCAGATCCGATACTTATGAACCGTGCAGGTAGTGTTTAAAAAAGGATGAGAAAAAGAAAAAAAAACCTTTTCAAGCATCACATAGGAAACCGCTCTTTCACCTCAAGCATTTTAAGCTTGGACTTCCTTTCACTTCATTTAACCTGGCCAAGATTCTTCATTACCTTCAGGTCAAATGACAACACAGTCATTTTCTTTCCTGTGGCTGATAACCCCAGGTCTTTCTTACACCTCTTCACTCAGCAATGCCTCCCATATTAAATGTCCCTCAGCATCGGGGTAGCATTTCCTTTACTTGCCCGTGGCTGTGAAGTAGGATAGGCAACATCATTCAGTCTTGCAAAGTCACCCTTCATTCTGCTGTAAAAGGATGTGACAGCCTGATAGCAAACACTATCTCTATGTAGGCTGAAAATGTCAGCTCTGGGACAGTATCTGGAGTATCTGGACAGAATTCATTTAGCTCCTTCACTGTTGATCGACATTGAGTCTTCCTGGATGGCAAGTGAGAGCTGCTACTGCCTACATTCAACTGCTCCAGCCCAAAACTGGAAAAAATCTGAAGGCTTTCATCTCTCTCTCTTAGTTATGGTTAACTGTTGATGCACATTGAGTAACTGTTGTACAAAATATCACTTTTCATCCAGTATTTAAAATGTAGGGTCAGAAATCTTTCAGTAGACTATTATCAAATAGAAAAAAACATTTATTACAGGTGAGCATACGCCTAAAAACCAAGACAGGAAACCCACATACTTCAGTTTCAGGGATCTTTACAGAGCCTTGTTGGTGTCTACAATATAACCAGTAACCTGGCTCTTTTGACATGCTTCCATGACTTTAGAACAGCCACTCCATTGCCTAATGGAAATATGAATAAGGAGTTATTTTCGGGAAAGAAAAATATTATCTAATATTTGGAACAAAGACACAAAAGAGAGGGTTCAAAACCAAGACAGAGTATGAGATTGGCTTCTCCCCCTACTCCCCTTTATCACATAAAATAATCTGGATAGCACACAAGCTGCATTAGATTGTGCTCTATATACCCTTAAGCTCTGACAAACTCATTCCTCGTGAAATATCAGAAAACAACCAGCTATCTTTTCATTTTAATTTTTAAAGTAAAAGTAATATTAGATTGTATAATGCTGACTTTGAAATAGTTTTCTCTTTCCACTTGCAGGCCAAAACTGCTGACAGTGACATACCAGACAGGACTGGATGTTGAGTCCAGCACAGAAGATATGGGAAGCAACTGCCTTGATGCTTTTCTCTTCCCCTGTTAGGTAAGTCAGTTCCTTTTCATTTGCACCACAGTCCTCTGCAGTTCTGCTCAGAAACACTGTCCCTAGAGCCTAGGTCCAAGTCTTCCCAGATGCTTGGAAGCATAAGCATCATTTTGGCATGCGTATGCCACTGTGGGATCCTATGCAGGGAGCAAGATCCAAATTCCAAAAGCAGAAACTGAAATAAAGATCAGAAACACACTCAGTATATCTCACCCACTGCAAATGTTTTGGGCCAGGTTCCCAAATGACATCACCTACTAGCTCATCCGACCTCAGGTGCAGTACATCAGTTGGTACCAGCTGAAGTTCTGGCTTCATTGTTCTTCTATGTTTGGGTTTTTATCTGCTTATCTTGACAGTATTGTGCCCTTCCACCGCTGAGACTCAGCTATCTGATTTCCTCCATCAGACAGAATCCCATCATTTTTCCCAAGAAACTCCCATTAGGCTTCTCAGAGCTGCATGATTCTGGTTGAACATTTGCATAATAAAGTAGAAAAGGTGTCAAAAATTCTAGTGCTATAAAAAGGAGGTGAAAATACTATAAACTGTAATGTACAGCAGATGAGAAGCACAAAAAACCTGCTCAAAATATAACCACTTGACAATTGCATTAAATTGAATTGCCTCCTTCCTAACAAAAGAGTGTCAGTAAATTCCCTTTGTCCTTGAGGGTGAACATCAGAAGTGAAAAAATCTTGAAAGAAGTTATTTCCCAAGTTCACAGTTAATATTTCTTTCTTCTTCATGGGAATCCTTGGGGATAGGACTGTACCAAAGGAACCAGGGCAGAATGAAACAAAGATGAGGCCTTCAGCATTCAGTTGCTCTTTTTTGGTCAGGGGCCACTGGGAAACAACGTGTTTTGTCCTCATCAAGTACAAATATATTGACTCCAACACTGACAGGAAAAAGTGAACACGGCAAGACGTAAAGGTCTGCACCATCTTGTCACCCATTAAATGGGAGAAGCGCAGTTAACAGCACTAGAGAAATGTTTCCTACTTGATTTTATTAACTGATTGACATGAATTAATGCATTGGGATATTTGATTGTGTCATAAAATGTGTATATGAACATCATGATTCAATTTAATGTACCCATTACTGCTTGATGTGCCATTATATTAGACTAAATTAAAAGAATTTTATGGAAAAAAAATTACAATTAAAGACTCAAAATTGATTACATTCATAACTTAAAGGATATCCACTTCTATTCATGTTTTGAATAATGACAATAAAAGAACTAGAAAACAACACTGACTATGCGAAGAAAGATATAACAAAGCTTGTCAAGGATCAACTGCACTACCAAAATGAGGGGTCCATAAAGTCCCACCTTGCCTTGGCAGCATCTCAGAACGAAAATACCAGTTCAGAATGAGTGGCTACAATTTATAGCTTTTTTTTTTTTTTTTTCTTTTTTCTCCTTAGAGATCCACTGCAGCAGAGCACATTGCAAAAATGTACCAGACAATACTCTTTCCCCAGCTGAGTAACTGCTGGTCTGTCTCTTTTTCTACTTTTGAATGTTGCCCGCTGCAGGTATTTCAGTCTCGGACCACAGCCAGAGTTCTGTTCTCAATCCTGTAATGGAAAGTTAGACCTAGGTTTTGATTCAGCTGGTGATTTTCCAAGGCTGAATACTGCTCTGTATCCACTGAGATCAGTCAAATCAGTGGTGTGAAATCAGCATCTGTAGGTTTGCACTGCTGCTCATCCAAAGCTTTCCTATGAAAATCCAGTCACTTCAACAACGATGATCAGCAAAAGGGCCTCCTTCTCTGCTTCATACTGCTGGAGAGGAACGCTGAGAGCTAATTTCCCTGAGCATCAGTATATGCCATGCAAGCAGTGTTTTGAAATGTTATAGGAAGCAACACAAGGGGAAGATGGGAGGAAATGACATGAACTAAACTGACAATTTTACGTGAATTAAGCACAGCTTACAATTTCTAGTGGAAGAAAAACAGAAAGAAAACAAGTACATGCACACACAGGAAGTTTAAGGTACTTTAAGTTCATTCATAACATCCCCAAGAAAGTGGCATTTACATTTTCTAAAAACCCCTTTAATTACCACTTAGAAGCTCCCAAGTGGCTCTGCCCAGTACCTAACCATCTTTACAAACTATTTTACTATTTTCCCCCTGAATCTTCATTCTAACTAACCACATGAAGGTTATAGAATGAAACCAGAAAATAGACCCGGACTCATTAAAGATCCCTTTCAGATCCTGTTGATGATGGTTATTAATTAGATTGTGAAGAAGTGCTAAGGGACTGCAAGTTTACTAGTAGACCTCAGCAGCATATTTTCTAGGCTATAAGATCCTCTTCAGATTTAATTATCTGAGACAAAATATCATGTTTCACAGATTAATTCAGCTTAATATCTGGGGAAGCATCTATGGACTTGAAAACACCTATTACATCCAAAAACCTGAGAATTTATATATAACTCCATTTTCCTTTCTACCTGATATGTTACCCAAATACAATTTTTCCTTACTTAGTCAATAAAAGTAATGGTTCAAATAAAAAAAAAAAAAAAATGATTGAAAGATTTAAATGTACAACAATCTGTTGTACAGGGACGACCAACCTGATTCAAAATGTGATAAAAAACAGCTTTGTTGCCACAGAGCTCTCACCACAATTATGTTCTATATCTTCTAAGAATGCTGTTAATGTGGCCCCTTAACTAGGCTATGCATTTTCCAGAGTTTTCTGCACAAAAATGCCTTGTCCTAATAGCTTTTACAGCTGGCAAGATTTTGTCACTAGGTGAGGCAATTCAGCATCTACATTTCACTAACTTGAAATGGCACTCACTTAATGAGAACTCTGTCTAATGTTGAAAGAATTCCTATTTATTTCTAAGAAAAAGCATTGGGTAGATGAGATTTGATCTAGGTTTTTCAGGTATGTCCTTGTACTTGTGTTTTGCTTGAACATTTGTTCTGGTACAAATATGCCATGTGCTCTTTCAGGTTAATACCCATGGCATCATGGAGCCTCTTTGACCCAACCTGTAGAGCTGTCTTTTAGAGGAAAAAACCTAAAATCTCCTAATTCATCTTAAAAGTGAAAATTTATATAAGAATCGCTACATTTCACTTTATTATTTAACATCTTGATAAGAAAATATTTCTTAGCCTGAAGTACATTTATGCCCAATATGAATTTGATGCCTGGTCAAGCAACAGATTTTTACCACCCTTTTTGAGAAGCTAGGAACTTGCACCAGGGCTACAGAATTGAGAACTAAAAGAGATCATAAGTCACTAAGTTCTATCCATACCGATGTGAAATCAGAAAACTCTCGCTGGAGCCAGAATTAGCAAAGTCAAGCAAGCATGGTGCTGTACCACCAGCTTTAAATTGCAAAGAATAGCTTCTAGTCCTGGTATGTTCCCAGCTACTGCCAGCTTCTTCCTCTCTTGTCTGTGCAACCTGAAGGGCAGGTAGCACAGCAAGGTTGTGCAGTGCCCTGCTTTTCTTAAACCCAGCTGGTCTAAGTGGGTCATCAAATGTTGTAAGCTTTTGCTGGAACATGCTAAAATTGTACTCACCCAGGCAGGATGCACCTTGACAACCCACAGCTTATGCACTCCCCCTTCTCTTCCATCATCTGGCCTGGCACTGGCAGCTAGAAAGGAAGGGCAATGCCCTGATCCTGCACTAAAATGTAGTACTCACCTGGCCTGCTGCGAAGGAAATCAACTCAGATCATGCAAACCTACTTACTCAATTTCACGCGCAGCACGAAGCCAGGGTAATACTTCCATTCAGGAACCTAACACTATCCTACGGGCCTAAAAGAAGGGAGAAGGGGCAGGAATTTGCAGAAATAGGGACACAAAAGAAAATTAAGAAGATTGAAAGCATCAAAATGCACTACACAAGGTAGAAAGATCAATGGAAAGCAAGAGCCTGGGGGGAGGTGGGAACCAAACAAATAGAAGAGGCAGTTTTTAGGTTTCAAGCAAAGCAGTTGAGATTGCACAAACACTGAATATCACTGACATCCACAGGGGTTTGCTCATTGGATTAGGCTAAATCCATAACAAAAGCCTCTGCCAGAGGACAAATAGAAGTAATGTGTAATTCTGGATGCTTGTTAGTATCTACATTCTATATTTTTCTTGGAAGAGGATGTTACTGATAAATCCTGGAGGATTTTCTCAGCACATACAGATGCAACTCTTAAGCAGAATTTTTTGGATTCCATCCAAGCAAGCAATTTTGATGACATGAGTATGCCTGAAGGTTGGCCTGAGACATGCTCCACTTTCTGGAGATGGGAGACACTGAGCAAGAACTTGACGTGCTCCTTATCTGCAAGAAAGTTGGGGAAAAAAAAAACCAAAACCCCACCAGACACATGCCATCAAGAAGCTTATGCTCATGTCTTAGGCATAAATCCCTGCCCATCTCCCCAGAGCTGGTCTCTGCTAAACACATAGCACTATGAAATGCACTTCACATTTCAATCAGAGACAGTTTGTCTCTTCTTTATCCAACAGACACCAAGGGAAGAAAATCACCCTTCTTTCCTATAGAGAAATCCACTCTTATTTGCAGGTTCTTCCAGTTATTTATATGAATATCTTACCCTGCTTATGGGTGTACTCAAGCCTTTTGTCCATATCTGACGTATACAAGCTGCTACAGAAACAAAGAGAAGAGGTAATAGAGTGATATCAGACCCTTGAGAGGTCAGCAGCTCTCCTGACTCACAGCAGTGGGGATTATCAACACTCTGCAGGACACAATCCTACATACAGTAAACTCAATACATTCTAGAAGGCAACAATTTATAAAAAAGACTTGAAAGTACCTAACAATACCAAAAAAACCTTACATCAGCGTGTTCTGGGACTCTGTAGTCTGACTACATGCACTTAAAGCAAAACAGAAAACTAGGCAATAAAAACAGCATTTGGGGACCACAAACATCTATGGAGAAAGCATAACAGAAGAGTTGGCACTGTGGGATCTGTTTTGAGATCTTATCTCCATTACAAAGTCATTTCATGGCTATGAAAAACAAACATAAGGGCACGTTTTCATTCCTGCTTTGCAGGCCTGCTTTATCTATTCTGAGTGTTTCAGCTAACACTCCTGACTTGGTATCTCAGTGAAGCAGTTTCCAAAAAACAGTTATCTAATTCTGCTAACATCCAGCTCAGATTCAGATGAATACCTGCTCTTTGCAGACAAGATCTGCATTCTCACTAATCTTAGGGAATTCACCTATTTCAGGCATGGTTCCTTCACCGTGTTTCATGTCTTTCTGAACTAACACTGCTATTTGATATTTTCAATGATTTTCTTATTCTTTGTATATCATTCAGTATTTTATGTATACCAATGAACAGCATTTGAGGTACAGCAGAGACAAATACAGTACAACCCCAGAGAAGGTTGAAAGCTCAGGTCAAAGCAGTACTGATAGAACAACAATTAGAAAATACTTGCTCAAAACCATCAGAAGTCATTAATGATTTTGGGTATTGCCAGTTTTAGGGTGTTTTCTTTCTAGGGAAGCTTTTAAATGCATCTAAGTTTTTCCAATGCATACTCTGGAGTATCCCAGAACACAACTAACATTTTACGAATCATGGCTGTTACTGTCATGGCTTGCTCCTGGCCCCTTCAGTCTAGGAACCAGAATCAAGTTGATTTCTGAAAGACAGAAGTCAGATGCAGCAAGATATTTGAAGGAGGACATGGTAATGGCCTTGTGGAATACCCTCTTGAAGAGATGCCAACAAGTAAATTGTTGAAGAAAAAAGTACAATGCATGTCAGATTTTTAATTACATGTCTATTTCCCCAACAAAGAAGTGCAATTAAAGTTAATCATTTCTATTATATTACACGTTGCCTCCATTACTAATGGAATCAGGAATGCATGAAAGAAATGCACATTAATACATAAACACTCCTTTCATACAGATGAATATTTTGTACTCCAAACATTCAAACAGAGCACTGCTCAATTATGCATCGCTCGCTTTAGTACATAACTACATTGAATTCCTTTGGGGGTGGGGGAAGACGAGACAGTGAGACTGACTTACAAACTTCAGAGTCCCCATAGATGTTCGTTTGCCCTTACGTCCTGAAAGCATCCAGAACAGCATCTCCCAGATGTCTCCGACAGCTGTCACCCCAGCATACTTATGCATAAACCAGTGTGCCATTCCACCTTCCTCTGAGCCCAACTGCAGCACTGCACAGCTCGCCTATGGGAGTTTTAGTACACTGTGCAGTCTGAATAACAACAGAGAAGACCAGAGCCTCAGATAAACTAAACAATCCAGCACAATTTATCCTAACTTGAGGTACACTCTGATATTAGGTTAGATTTTGCTTTCTGATAGAAAACCAGAGTTGCACAACTGAAAATAGTGTATTCAGGAGTAGAATTTGACATTCTTTCTTCCAATAACTATGCATATAATATCTTTATAGACTACTAAATCTCCTCAAGTCACTATCAAATTCTATCCCTACATATGCCTGGCATATAAGACAAGAACTCACCACATAGGACTGAGGAGGAATCTCTAAAAATCAAGAGAAGAGTTTGCTTCCTTGGACCTGAAGCCGTTGCTGTTCTTAACAGCTTCCATGGGCAGCTTCCAAATCCACAAGGCTGAATTCAGTCCACAAAGGCCAGGACAGACATTAATGCAGGGGGCCCACAACCTCACAAAGTTCAACTAGGCCAAGTGCAAGGTCCTGCACATGGATTAGGGTAATCCTAAGCACAGATACAAGTTGGGTAGAGAATGGCTAGACAGCAGCCCTGAGGAGGATTCAGGAGTGTTGGTTGATGAAAGATTCAACATAAGCTGGAAACGTGTTCACAGCCCAGAGAGCCAACTGTATCCTGGGTTGCATCAAGAAAAGCGTGACCAGCAGGTCAAGGGAGATGATTCTGCCCCTCTACTCTGCTTTCATGAGACCCCACCAGGAGTACTGCATGCAGTTCTGGGGCCTCCAATACAAAAAAGACAGAGAGCTGTTGGAGTGGGTACAGAGAAGGGCCACGAAGACAACCAGAATGCTGGAGCACCTTCCCAGTGAGGACAGGTTGAGAGAGCTGGGGCTCTTGAACCTAGAGAAGACTCCAGGAGGACCTTACAGTGGCTCTTCAGTGCCTGACAGGGGCCCTACAGGAAGGCTGGGGAGGGACTGTTTATAAGGGCAGGTAGTTACAGGGTAAGGGGAAATGGTCTTAAACTGGAAGAAGGTAGTATTAAACTAGATATTAGGAATAAATTCTTTACTGTGAGGGTGGTGAGACACTGGAACAGGTTGCCCTAAGTTCTTAGTTAAGTTCTTTACTAGGAGAGTGGTTAGGCCCTGGAACGGGCTGCCCAGGGAGGTTGTGGATGCCCCGTCCTTGGACGTGTTTAAGGCCAGGCTGGACGGGGTCCTGGGCAACCTGATCTGAATGTGTATGTTTGGTGGCCCTGCTAGGCAGGGGGGTTGGAACTACATGATCCTTGGGGTCCCTTCCAACCCGGGTGATTCTGTGCCCAGCGAGGTTGTGGATGCCCCCCCCTGGATGCATTCAAGGCCAAGCTGGATGAGGATTTGAGCAACTTGTTCTAGAGGGAGGTATCACCGCCTGTAGCAGGGAAGCTGGAACTAGATGAAGCTCCCTTCCAACCTAAACCATTCTATGAGCCTAAGCCACAAGCAGTCAAATAGCTTCCCAATGGCTACCTCCACAGCCTATAACAAGCTCCTGGATCCATTATTTCCTTCATTTATTCCCATTAATAATTCCCATTATTCTTTCTTTTTTCCCCCCATTTATTCCTTCCATTCTTTCCCATTTTTCCCCCATTTGCACTGATCCAGGTCTTTCTTTAGGGCTGGAATTTCTTTATGGGCTCCTGTGCCATAGCATCTGGTGTCAGCCCTCAGGACAACACTATCCTCAATATGTTATTGATGTGTTATTGACAGATGAATTAGCAGATACTGAATAAAAGAAAACTATATATGTATGAATGAAACATGTTAAAGAAAGACAGAGGAATCACACTAAAACCAATATACCGAAAGTACAGTTTGCAAAGCCCAGCAACCTGCATCAAAGTCTCCATCAAGTAATTAAAGTAACTTTAATTTTCTACATTTTCCTTTTGACTTTCTGCCAATAAAGACAATTAGCAAGAAACTTTATGTCCTGGCTGCATTTCTCTTTGAGGATAACAAAGTACATTCAAATGGAGTACTGACAGCTTTAACTGCTTTCACTGTAGTGCTGAACCATTTTAGAAAAAACCCTGAAAGACACAAATAACTTACAGAAGAAAAACATTGTTTAATTTCAGGAAAGTTGTACAAGACAATAAACAGTGTGGGACATCATTATCAATACTGTCTGAAATGAATTTATTCCTCTAGAAATAGCAATTCCTAAAAAAAAAAAAAAAAAAGGTATGTTGTACCAAAGTACAGATAAGAGATGAATCCAAAATAGGTTATATTTTTTGGTGAGCACCTCCTGTGCTCACCAAATTTTTGAGTAAGAGAGTACAAACTGTAATTGTACTCTCTTACTCAATCCAAAATGTACTTTTAAACTTTATACACTGAATTTTTAAAATTTAAATTAAACACAGGACAAGAAGCTCAAAGAAAAGCATTCGATTACAGCAGATCTAAACCATTTCTACATTTTCTTAATGCCACTCAAGACCTACTGTTTCCTCTCAAATGCAGCCAAGCCATCTCTTCCTCCAGCACCAAGATGGGCACCTTGCTCTATGAGGCAAACATCAATCCATCAATTCCATATGGAATCAAAATGGAATACCTTGTGCAACAGGCCAGTCTGCCCAGGAACAGGCTAATAAACACTTCACAAGACAGTCAAGGTAAAACAGAACTATGTTCTGAAGCAGAAGAATCAGAACCTCTGTGGTAGGAGCATGAATGGGAAGGTGGTTAATTCCCTTCCTTTAAATGAAGGCCCTGTAGCAGGCAGTGACAGCCGCGGAAATGAGGAGAAGCATCTACCTGAAAAGAGATTTCTTGAGAAGAAAGACAGCCTTGGAAGGGGAATTGAACAAAGAGCTTACATTACATTCAAATACTGCAAGTCTTCAGAAACTTGCTTCATTCCATTACAAATATATATGGCTTATCTGAAAACACCACTTCAATTTCAAAATGCAGAATGCTGAGTGTTATTGAAGAAGAAATGAAGTCTTCCATGAGATTGCTTTCAAAAACGATCGAAAGACCATGAAAGGGAAAGCAAACAAGTTTTCAGATAGCAACTGCTTTAAAAGAGCAGTATTCAAAATGAAAGAAAGTGGTTACAGTTGTGTCTAACCTACGCATTTCAGCTTTTCATTCAATATATATATACATATATATTCATTCTTCAACCATTTACAACTATACAACCTGGTTACAATATATAAACATTTCTATGCATACTGCATACCATCAAACTAAGTTGCTAGCACTGAGCAGAAAGTAAGTATTCTTTTGCATAAATTGAAAACAGAATAATTTAGCCTGGGATTCTGCATAGTATCACAAACTAATGACCCAATTATGTCCCAACTGGTTTAAATTAAGTCAGAAAAATAAATGTACAAATCCAAAAGCCTTTAGAATCCAAGAAGTTCCGATGAATGCAAATTGGAGAAGCACTGCACATGATTTTCCTGATGATCTTATTAAGCTAGTAAGTTTATTTGTTGAAGACGTTACAGAACACCTGCCAACGTCTTTAAAGGACACAAAACCTGAGCAGTGGCATTCTCTGGCAGAGACAAGATTCTGTTCATTGCAGATGGTGCTTCTGATGTTGAAGGAATATGAAAGCAGATATTTCAACAAACTTAGCCTAACCATCTGAAACCCTTTCAAAGCCAAGACCTCTAACTCTTCCACGTGTTGACAAATGGAAGATTTGAACAGTCTTGAAATGCTAATTTTGAAAAAATCTTCCTGTTCAGCAGTAAGTTACAGACAGCCCCTACTCCAGAAAAAAAACATGAAGTGTAAGAATAATTGCAGAGCACTTGATACTGTTATCATTAAACACACATTAACATTAAACACTCTTTTGAGTCATCATTCTGACAAAAATGATAAAGATACTAAAAAAGCAAGTTTTGTAACAGAATTTACCTTCCTGGTTTTCTTAGCCATTAGCTGGAAACCAAACCTCATGAAAAATCAGTTTTCCATGGTTCAATTTTGTGGTACAATATCTACCAGCACTCACTAGTAGGGTGATAGCAGGGATAAGTTAGTTTGAAAACAGCTTAACTCCTACCTTGTCAAAAACAGGAGCTTGGAACTTGCCTGTGGGTTTACTCATCTTCTCTGAAGCTTCTGCTTACAGATCCCTGCTCTCACCCCTTTGAAAGCTTATTTAGAGTTTTATCAGGTGGGTCTCCAAGAAGCAATATTGCAGTGTAGACACCCCCATGCCCTCAGAGCCTGCTGAAAATCCGTAGGCAGAGAACTTGCTGCTATCAGATATTGGTCCTCTCTTCCCTGTCCTTGCCCATGTCTGCCGTTGTTTAAATTCATTTGTTTTCTAACTTGCCTCTGGGCTTTTAATTACAATTACTGCAAACACAACACAGACAATGTTTATGGGTCTGAAGCAATGATTCACCGAGAATTATTTGTTTACAGTGTAGGTGTAAGGCATGCTGCTTTCTCACAGCCAGCCAAGGAAGAGGCACAGCTCCAAAACTCTGCCTCTAGACCACCAGCCACACAATGACACCCTGCCTGAAATGCATCCTGCAGTGCCAGGATACAAAGCCACTAAGATAAACTTTCCAGCCCACAGCGGTGAAATTCAATGGTTCACAAACACTTTCCTGCTATTTAAGACTTGTGAAAATGTGATGCAGTAGTTTCACCAGAGAAGAGCATGGGTACCCTTCTCCTTTAGCTACATTGCCATCCCAGCCAGAAACGTGGAAGGTTCAAGCCTTCTGTGAAAGCAGCCAACATATAGATCCCACATCAAAATGAGCTATTAGACAATGAATTGAATCCAGAACTGCTCTATCCTGCTGCCTTCACTGTTCATTCTCTTCCTGTCACTGACACACACAGCAGTGCTGATTTTGCCAGCAACTACAGAATCGCTGACAATCAGTAACAGTCAACTGCAATCAGGGCATCAGCAGAGGACACAAAACTCTATTACCCCCATGGCTGCTTATGATGAGGATGCTTTTAGTCTAGGAAAATTCTCCTCTGCTCTGAAGGAAAGTAAGTACTACCTTGTTGGAAGCATATGTTTTCCCCAAAGCCATCCCTTCTTGAGGCCCTTGATGCACACTCAGCTCCTGCAGGTGAAGATGGCAGGGCAAGACACACAGCTTGCAACCAGCTACATGAACTCACAATGGAGCCTCTTCTGCTGTCCTTCTTTCTAGTGGTCCCCTCCATGGATTTATTAAGGATTCATCAAGATGTAGTCAAAGTTGATGGCCAATTCTCCTTAGGAATTAAAAAAGCTTCATATGATGTCTTGTAGGAGCTAACACTGTCAAGAACATAAAATCATACTAAAACACAATACACATGCCAAAAGCCAAATGTGATTCTACAACCTGCAGTGAGATTGAAGAGTGATTTTGAGTAAAAACCAAAGTGCCAGAGGAGGCCCACTATGAGAAGACATGCATCTGGTCAATCTTTCCATGCAGCTGTCCAGTGAGTCTCAGGTTTTCCATTACACTTTAACAGCTTCCTTTAACAATTTTAAAAATTATTTTCACAAATAAGGGGAAAAAAAGCCACAAACAAAAACCTTCTCTTCTGCCTAAATTGTGTTAGATGAAATTTGGGGAATCAAACAGCATGTGCTGTTTCTAAGCACATGTAGCAGCATGTGATCTAAAGAAAGATCATTAGAAAATCTGAAAAACCTCCATGCAGGCTCTCATATCCTGAAATAAGTTTAATTTCACTGGATGTAAGACTGAATATATGATAATCTACAATTTACCTCACTACCAAATGCAAAAGAAACAGGTAAGCAAAAGACATTACAATAAAGAGCTGTTGAAAGCTTACTGAACAGAACAGCAGAGCAACAGAAAGTATTTGTAACAGCGAACAGAGAAAATTAAGTTTTCTAACTGCACTTCATAATATTTTTTGCTGACAAGTAGCAGTGGAAGAGGTGGCCAGGTGCTTGTCAGCTGCTAAAAAGTGGAAGAATTTCAGAACAATTTCTACTTGCTTATTTAAAAACTCCCTGAAGTAAAAATTAGAATAAAAATAAAAATTCTGTGGATCAGTTTAAAACTAGTAGAACACCATCTGGGTTGAAGGAAAGGGCTAAAAATGAAATGATAAGTCATCCAAACACAAGCATTATTTACTTAAAGCCTAAAGGATACACTCAATTTAAGGAAACACAAAAATCATGACCGTGTTCTAGATCACATTATATCTGAATTAAGAGCCGACAAAGATTGGGATTTCTGAATAATAGAAGGTACTGTTTTGGAAAAGGAAATGAGAAAAAAGGAAGTCTCACAGGTGTGTGAAGGATAAGGCAATAATACACAGGCAATGCACAGTTCACTTCTCTAACATCCACCTGATCACCCGCCAACCTGTGCATCCAGTTTATACCAACACCTGTAAAATCTATGGTTATTACTGTTAAGAATTGGCAATAACTGGACACGTAATGCCTATCTGACCTAAAAGGATTGTTTCTTTTTTTCCAAAACGCCTTAAGGACATCTAATTTAAGTAAGTAGGACTTCAGTGCTAAGTGAAGGTACCAGCTCATGCTGCACAGCAGTTCTACCTGTAGGGCACCCAACCTCTCGGCACTCAAGCATCCTACTGCATCACAACCAGGAGCGGCTACTGAACACGGGATGTGCCATTATTTACATAAGCAGATTACAACATCATGGTCTCATCAGTTCAGCTATTGTGTCTTGTTAGCCTAACTAAATTTCAAACTCCGTAAGGAACAGTATTTCCCCCTGAAGTTATTAAAGGGTAGATTTCTTTTAATTAAGCTCATTTACATGACTAAATTAGATTTAATTACTCCCATTCATTTCACTAATACCTCTCTTTGATTGGAGAAAGGCAACTTTTCTAATTGCTTAAAACAGGACTCAGTGGGTCTTTCCTAGTACAAGCTGGCAAGAGGAAGCTATAGTTCTATGACTGAAGTTAAAAAGATTAGTGCATGTTTTGGGGTGTTACACATGTTGCACAATTTTTCCTATTAGACATCTGAGCTGTTGTGCTTGAGGCACACTAACAGGCCAAGAGATGGGCAGAACTCTTTTCTTTACATACCTAACATCTGTAACATTTATGGCTTGAATAAAATTAAGTGAAAATTCACTAGGAATCACCGTCAAGTATCTTAGAAGACCTGATCAAGAAAATCACCACTAGGAAAGACAAATTAAACTTATTTCTTTTTTCTCTTGAAATTTTGGAAAATTTTGAGAATTTTTAAATTTGAAGGCTCACTATGTTTTCCTTGAAGTCTCTTCTTTTCTTCAGTCACCTATTACAAGGAGGTTCACTGCCTTCATTTTGAATTTCCAGAGTTGCAACTTCCAATAATTCTGAATTTTCAAAATTTTCAAATTAGAAATTTCCATCCAGGAAGCTAGTGTGAGCTTCTTTTCCTCCTCAGCCAAACCTGAGTGGTTCAAAAGCAGCCTCCATCCTGCTGCACCTCTCTGCCACCAAGATGATGTCTGACATTGCTAAGAACAGCAGACGCAAGAAGACACAGTTGACCACTTTTGTGCAGCAACAACAAATAGGGTTAATGCAGATAGGAAAACGACAAGCTCTGGATTCTGCTAATACAACAACCAGTGCCAGACTACATTAGATCACTTTGCTACTGCCTTATACATATGGTCTTACGCATGGCACTTCTCTTCCTTTTACCCAGATACCAACCTGGTAAGTTATCCATGAAACCAAAGAGTCTAAGATGCACCACAGAGAGAAATATTTTTAAACTCAGTGGGACTGCTTGGATCCACGACTCAAAGAAACACACACAGTTTCACTCCATTCAACTTTCAGCAACTTGTACACTGGAAATATAAAGACAGGAGACTGTTCTCCAGTGCTCCATGGACTTTAAAAAAAAAAAAAATATATATATATATATATATAAATATATTTATAATTTTATTTTATTTATATATTTATATTTTATTTATATATATATATATTTATATATGTATATATATATATATTTATATATATATATGTGACCAAGTTAAAAAAAAATACATCTTGCTAAAGTAACAAAGTATGCAGAAATTATCAGCAAAAAATAGTGGGCAGAACTCTAGGGTTTGAAATGGAACAAATACTGGGAGTCTGGGCTGAGCCAACTCTCCTGCATGGTGGGTTACCACCAGAATAAACACAAATCCTTACCTTCTTTCCATATATTACATATACATCTCTGTGAAAACTATAATCTACCTTGTCAGCCTGCTATAACAGTAATGACTTTAACTCACCATTAAAAATAGCATAGATCTGTACAATACACAGAGACTTTGCATTTCTGACTAACGGTAAAAATGCTGTTTGCAAAACAGCCTGTGTTTCATAAATGGATTTAACAAAATATTCACAAATTACAGAATCACAGTGTTATTTCTTCAGAGGTACTGAGAAGCAGAACACAAGCAGACTTCTAGGAATGCATTTTGACAGATATCTCTAAGTTGAGGTGAATAAATTTTATTTCAGTAAGAAAATATAAATCTTTCTACTATTTGGCTCTGGTTCCTTTCATTAGATATAATGCTTCTGCCCCCTTTCTCAACATGTAAATAGTATTTATCCAACGACACATGATGTGTGGCCTAATTATCACTCTAATATTTTTTCAGGAAAAGAAAGTATAATTAGCAAGGAAATAAGAAACAAGGACTCCTGCCCTATGTATTTTTAAATTTTATTATTATTATTAAATCAGGTTCGGTAGTAATCACAGCGGTTGGAAATAAAGCGGTACTGATTTTTTGCCAGCTTTTAATAGATTTTGCAATTCATGAAATCTTTCACAACAACGATCTTAGAATTTTCTGGACACTTTTCTCCTCACACTGCTCCCTTCCCCAACTACTCTTAAGATCTTTTTGGTTCACTCAGAGAAAAAAAAAAATTGATTAAACAGTTTCATCAGAAATCAAGATAGACTATACTTTTTGTAAGGGAAACAATCTGACATAAGCATGCTGAGTATCTAATCCAAGCCAGCAAGAAAGAGAGTTTTTTTGATGGGCACAGAAGGTGATGCAAACATTCAGGTAGAAGCAGAAGTCAACGCAGAGGCAATAGCTTCAGTAGATTTAGAATCAGATCAAGGGTTTATATTGCTATTACAAGTATATGCACATTCCTTAAGGAATTCCTTAGCACTGCTCATGCTCACACACACACAAATATATATACATACATATATATATATACATATATGTATATTCCCGTTCATCCCTATCTGTAATCATCAATTATTTCAGTTTGGATTTCAGGTGAAAGAGCCTCAAAGTGAATTGCAAACGCAGTAGAAAAATTATGAGACTCTCCTAAAACTATGTATTGCCACCAGACTTAACAACTGAAACTCCAGACACTGCAGCTTTCCTCAGTACTGTCTCTAGGCTTCTTCCTTGTCTTACAGTTCATTTTAGTCTGAGTTTTGAGTCAATGACCAAAAACAAAACCAACCACAGTTCAAGGTTATATTACACGGTTCCATAACCACAACTTATCAGCATGCCTCATACTACTGTTCACTTTTGCACTGCTTTGACTGCTCCTTGACCAAATCTGAAGATTTGAGGAGACATTTCAACTGCTACAGATTGACCTCAGTAGTACAGAACCCACAGTAAGTTCAAATAGGTCAGAGGAGACACCTGGGGTTGAGCTGGTACAGCTGGATTCTTGTCCCAGAGGTGCCCCATGAACCAAACTTAAGCATTGCATGGAGTGCTGCCCCTCTCACCCCTACTACATCCTTAAGCCAACATTTTGCAATTTGTTTTTAAGCCACAGTGGAGGTTTGCACCCTTCCTTCCCACCAGTATGAAAACACAGCAACAAAGCTACCAAGATGAGGGCCTCATATTTTTCATCTGCCAAGTAACATTTTGCATCAACATTTTAGAGCTCTGTTGTAAGCATTTGTCACTGACAATAATTTACATGATGTTGACCATATCTGACTGAGCTTTTTGTTTTCTGAATTGGTAGAAGGCTTCCTCACTCATCCTGAGCATCACTTTCTTCCCTGAATAACATTGCCATCCTTATGTTAATGATTATTACAGCTAAGTAAAAATAATATGTCAGGCAGGAGATGAAGTTCCAGATAAGAAGTGCTAACTCCTGGCAGGAACAAGAATCACTTGTCACTAGCAGAAGTAGTGGGCTATTCCCTCTGTCTGGGGCTACTACAGGTTTACAAAGCAGTTCTGAAGTGATTTCATTTTTCATCAGGTGCCGCAATGGAACTCCTATTTCACAGATTTCTGAAGAAGAATAAAGCTGTAATTTTCTGCTTATGTTAAGTTTTACAGTATTTGGAATTTAATAGCGAACATGGTTAGTTTATTTTCAGGAATATTATTCCTTCATTTTTAAAAATCCTATGTGGGAAAAACAAACAAACAAAGAAAAACATAACAGTTTCCTTCTATTTTGACATCAAAAATTTTTCACATCTATCCAATGAGGTTTTCCCCACTTGTACAAGAATTAAAGTTCATTGCATCAATTAATCTCAAGGTCTGGGTCTGTTCTTAAGGCAATGAAGCTAATGCAATTCCTCTAGTACTAACCAAAAACACATGTAAGCATCCAATTGTTTCAGAAAGCAAAAATATCTTAGGTTTTGTTTCTGTTTTCACGTTTTGTGTTGTCTTTAAACATTAAATAAATATCTCAGCTTTGTCTGTCAAGAAATACCTGAATGACTTGCATGTCATTTGTCATACACTTTGTGGGCAAGCTCCATCTTTCTGAATTTGGTAAGCATAAATGTCTATGAGACTGGAGCATGTCTTGAAAACATCGATCTAATCATGCCCCCTAACAAATGCTTTTGCTGTCGAGTAAGAGAAGAAAAAAAATAGAAAAGAAAAAAGTGCTGTTTAAAATGTTTGATAATCTGACAAGGCCATAAGGCTTAATGGAATCAATGATTACACACAGATGGATGATTAACTCTCGAGGTTTAATGTTAAAAAAAAAGTGCTGGATTGCTACTTAATGGAATTACGCTGCCCATATGGAAAAGAACTATACCCTGACTATACCCAGAATTATAGAACAGGTGGTAGATCTGGGCAGGACTGTTTGGAATGCACAAAAGCATTCTGAACTTGTAAGTGCCAGAAAAAAAAAGAAAAAAAAAAAAAAGAAAAAAAGAAAAAAAAGTCTTCCAAACTGTGTTAACTTTTCAAGACTGAGAATTTTAAGTGGTGAAAATTAACAAAGTAATCCTCAAATTTTCTTGTTTTAAAGAACAATCTTAGCAGTAATTTTTGCCTGCATGCTGCAGCCCTGCAGCTGCTGAAAATATTCATGTATGGTTAAGGATCGTTATTCAACCTGCACATGACAGTAGGCCCTGATTTGAAGTCTTACATGAATGCGTGAATGCTGGGATCAATTATGTTATACCTACACATACACTTGCCCTGCTGCCTCTTTGAAAATCTCCAAAATGCAAACCAGCTCCAGCATGGTGGTTATGAACAGCATGATCCGCTGCCATCTGAGTACACTCTATTCTTCCCCATTCATTTCTTTCCTACGAATAAAGACTGCAAAGTCTGCTGCCATGGGACAATTTACTGTGGTATCACATGAGATAACATCTTTCTCAAAGGAATATTTTGAGTTGCAAATGAGATCTGGACGTGGAGTACTAGCCTCTAGAATGGAGACAGAAGAATTATGTGAGGAGCAAAGAGTAACATGCCAAGACCCACTCCAAAAGGAAATTTAGTACCTAAATATCCAGAGTCTTGCCAGACTAACTGAGCTTCACTGGTACATTTACATGACAAGCACATAATTCAAATGATGTAACTATCCAGAAGGACGTACTTTTCACTAAGAATAGCTTGCTTTAGTTGAAACAGTTTCCAAAATGACATCAACTAGATTGGGAAAGAAAATATTTTTAAGCAAAAACACAACTGTCCACACAACATTTCTGGGGAGGAAGCATTTCAGATTGACACCTCATTCTGGTAAACAGCTCCATATGAAAACACTTGGGCTTTGCAAGACCAGTTAGTAGTGAGTTTGGCAAAGACCCAAATTAGGCTTCGGACCTGACCTTCGAATTGGAGACCATCACAAGTAGGAGTTAGCTTAATTGATATTTGTGGTGTGACAATACTGCCCATGGCTGTTCCTGCTGCCCCTGAGCCCCATGCCAGCAGCAGGGTCAGCTGTAAGTCCCAGTGCAGATCCATCAGAGCCTGAAAGCTCAAACAGAGCTTATCTGGAATCAGTCTGCTCAACACAGTATGTTTCCATGCCTTTCACAGGGTTTCACAGATTCAAGCCAGTCTCAGAAAGGATTAGCTTCTGCTCATTCCTTCAACTGTAAAACACTACAGGGACAGTTGTCACAAATGACCACTCAGAACATACCAAGGGCTTTTTTGATATAATTTATTCATGTACTTCTGTAACCAAGGAAACAGAAAGGATTTTTTCTCGCACATAATGCTTGCTCCTAAGGTTGTGGTTTTGTTTCTTTCCTGTTGTTTTTTTTATTTTTTTTTTATCTGTACTGTCTAATACTTGTTGAAAACTGAATACCAAATTATATCCAAAGCATTTCAGCATTTCAAATGCTGAACCAGGACATGTGCTCTCAGCTCTCTCACTACTTCTGTCTCTAAGGCTCCCAGCACCAGGACTTCTCTCTCCTATCCTGCCTATATCAAGCATTTCAAGTACAAGCTCTTCCAGCAACTACTGCCCCTCATTTCATGTTGGTGCTGAGCATAAGAAAGTACCTGCCTCAAATAAGCTGTCAGTTTAACCCAAAGAAGAGAATGAAGAGATGAGATTGCTCAGGCACTGCCACTAACTGGGTGTCTGGTAATCACTGTCCAAGATATAGATTCATAGAATTAAGGTTGAAAACGACCTGTAAGATCATCTAGTCCAATCATCAACCCATCCCCACCATGTCCACTCAGTGCCACATCTCCATGGATCTTGAACCCTTCTAGAGATGGTGACTCTACCACCTCCCTGGGCAGCCTGTTTTAATGCCTCACCACTCTTTCTGAAAATAAATTCTTAATATCGAATCTGAACCTCCCCTGGCACAGCTCGAGGCTATTATGCCACCTGCCCATTAATGGCAACTGTACAAGTCATTTCAGAAGGGTGCTCTCTCTTTAAATGCAATTCTGCACAGCTGTAACAAAAAGATTCCAGCAAATTCAGAGAGAACACATCAGGAGAGTCCCAGCCTAACCATGCTTCTCATGCCAAGCAACATAACTTTGACCTACTGAACGGAATCAGCCCATGCCCCTTCTGCCCTAGCTGATCTTTTGTCAGAAGCTTCAGTAATGAAAAGCAGGTGTGGGTCAAATACCGAGGTAATTAGGTGTCAGAACAGAGATCAGCACTATCACTGAAGTCTGTCACATCCCCAGCAATATGGCCTGTAACACCTTCTCATTTTTACTATTTCTCCAACTGCAGAGTGGGGCTGAAATCCTGATCAGGAACTCTGCTCATTCCCTTCCTCTTCTCTGAGACCTTTGGGAAGGAGCACTTTGTTTCTGAGGTGAAACAAAGACCAGAGAGCTGAATGCCTTTCCTAGCACTCCATGCATCCTCCCATTCACAAAACAAAGCAAACCCATGGTGATGACAGCTACCAACTCTAGCAGCAGATGTACTACTGCCTAGGCTTAATTACTCCACTGCTGTGGAAAAACGGAAGAAAAACCAGTATGTACAGGAGAAACCAGGTGTCATAAGCAGAATTTGAGCTTGAAGTACCACAGTATTTAAACGTGCAAAATACAGACCAGTGGAGGCAGTAACTCATTTGTTTCTTACTATTCAGCAATTCTAGCAGCAGTTACTGGCAGCAGAATTACTGTACAATGTCATCCTTACAGAACATAGGGTACTCTCAAATTAAATTGATACTGCTTCTGCATTGCCATTAGGATGACTTATTTGTTTCTGATTAATTAGATTTCAGCCTCTTCCTTTTTGGCATTATATTTTCCTCCTGTTCACTCTATCTGGACAGTCTAGGTCTGTGCTGGCACAAATCAGACACTGTAATTCTGGATCAGAAATCTGTGGCTTTGACGAACCTGGCTTCTGGTTTCTGTCAATCTATTGCAAAGTGTCATGAGGCATTCAGACACAGAGTCACAGGCACACATACAATGCGAAATCTCTGCAAAAAAAAAAAAAAAAAAAAAAAAAAAAAAAAAAGGCAGCCCTGACAAGGTTGGCTTTTTTGGAACCAGACATAGGTGCCAACTAAAGGTCCTAGCAGCTTGTCTGCCAAAGCTTCAAAAGCTACGACAAACATTTGTCTCTTTGCTCATTTGAAGGCCTCGTCAACACCGGAGAGCTGGATTGCTAGAGAAAAAGGCTGGAAGTGAGGACCAAGCTCTACTCACACAAAGTACTGCTACTAAACCCCTGAAGCCAACAGAGTTAGAGCAGTCAAGAATGCGACCATCAGTGTTTCTGGCAAACTTGTCCAAGCTTACATTGCTGCTAAATTGCCATACTGACGTTGCTCTTACATAGCAAGAGAGAACAACTGAGGAATTAGAAATGCTGGAGTTTTAACCATTTAAGCAAGTGGAAAAACCGAGGTATTTCATATCGTTCCATGTAAAATTATATAATACTTTGAAATGGTGCTTTTTTTTTTTTGGCATACAATACATGGGGTCTCCACTGCGCAGATGGAAGAGCAGCTTATATTTAATAAAATAAAATTTGACATTCATGGCACATTATCATATACAGTCATACATTATGTATGATATAGACTTGGTATAGTTTACACACAGCCTAAACGTTTATTCTACAGATGGACAGGGAATTAGAGGGATACATAATCATCGACATTATAAAAATGCTCCAAATGTGTGCTTTTCCAAATACAAGTTAGTAGAAAATCAATTAGAAGTAGAAGACAAACTGTATTGTTTTTTTATGATTTTATTTTCACATGCTCCATTGAAAAACAATCCCAGGAAACTCAGGCTGTTCTAGACAAAACAGGAGTCACAAACTTTTAAATTTTGGGAGGAAAGATTCTACTTGCAGTATTTCCCAGCAACCTTCTTGATTTTTACCCGTGTTGACAGAGAAACAAAAGAGGACAGTTAGCACTGATCATTTCTTAAGCAAGCATATGCAAAAGAAAAGACTGAAGTCAGGGTGCTAAGCTACTGCTCGGATCACATAGTACTACCTGCTTCCACCCTTACCTACATTTTCAAAGAGTTCCTCCTCACACATTTGGGGAATATTTATTTAAAACGCCTGTTACTGTTGTGCCTGGAAGTTGAGCTTACCACACACTGCCCAAATACAAATTTATTGGTTTCCAACCATAGTTTGCAATAAAAAGCTAACTTTTTTTTTTTTTTTTTTTTTAAACATAAGAATATCTACCATTAGAAGTGCTTGAGGCAGAAACATATCTTCATGCATAGAAGCTGAAAACACTGGGCTACCTGGCTCTTTAGAAGCCATATGTCTACGTACAGCACTCAACTGAAAATTTTACAAAATATACATCTATTATTCTTTTCAAATACGCTGTTTATCTTAAATACACATCTATTCACATATATTTATTTGGATATGCATGTGATTTTTTTTAAATCACGCACATTGAAGAATGTACATTGACACTCTGAAGGGCAACTTATTGTGCAAAGCTTTCTGAACATGTCATACACAGAGCTCTTCATTCACATTCTCTCCACTAAGATAGACCACAGAATCAGCGTTCATAGACAAGAATCAGCTAGGGAATCTCACTGGTGACAGGATGAGGGGAAGTGGCCACAAGTTGTGCCAGAGTAAGTTTAGGTTGGATATCAGGAAAAACGTCTTTACAGAAAAGCTTATTAAGAACTGGAATAGGTTGCTCAGGGAGGTGTTTGAGTCACCATCCCTGGATGTGTTTAAAAACCATTTGGATGTGGTGCTCAGGGACATGATTGAGAGAAGGGTTGTTAGAGTCAGGGTAGTATGGTTAAGTTGTGGGTGGACTTGATGATCTTTGAGGTCTTTTCACTGGAATGATTCTATGATTCTATTTAGCCAAAGAAGCACAGTGCAACTTCTTAGTTCAAACTTCAGTTAGTTCTTACTAGTAAAGAGTAATTCTAACTATTGCTAAGCAATACAGCATTCTCAGAATAGAAAAGCCCTACGGTCACATGATGAATTCAAGATTAGTGTACAAATGCTGTGGGATCTTACAGAAGGCAACTCCCTCAGCTACTAAAAAGTCACCATAAAACCTTCAAATACTTCTCAAATATAAAAATTGTTGGCAGCAACAATAGAACCCCTCAGCTGAATTCCTGTGGGCAAATATTTTTGTCCCTCCAAATCCTGCTTAGTAATAGCAAGTCAGCAGTGGGCTCAAACACTAAGACATAGACTGAAACCTGCAGATACCCAGCAAAATTAGCAGCACTCACAGAGAGAGGTTCTTTTTGTTGTTTGGTTTTTTATTTTATGCCATAGAATCCTGTAGCAAGACATACAACTGAGTCAAGTATTGAGTAATAAAGAACTGGTGCTCATGGAGCAGTGTAACAACACCAGAAGCTACTTCTGCCAATGCTACCCCTGAATTCCAGCTCCAAGACTGTTAAAATGAATTCAGTAATAAAGAAGACAAAGTTACAGCAGCAATATTCAAGGTAATAGCTCTCCATAATGATTTGCCATGCAATTTTAGACTTAAAACTCAATATTAATTAAAATCACAAAAAAATTAAGCTGTTAAAACATACATCATAAACAAATGACTCTCAAGTAACTTAAAGCCTGGGAAATGATTAATAAACCTGAAGAGCTCACTAATAACAGCAAAAACAACAAGTAAAGTGATCACAGAATGACCACATAAGACTAACCACCACAAGAAACAAGGTGTGCAAGCAGGGACTACCACCCACTTGATCACAAACTGTATATATAGACCATATGCTCTTCTGAGTATCAATGCTGATTTTCTTCAATGGCATTTCCAAAAGATGCTTTTGTGAGTCACAGTAGCTAGGTAAATTTTTATTTATTTTTTATTTATTTAAATTTTAGCAAAAAAGGGAAGAAAACACTCATGGTTGGATTCAACTCCCAGTCCACAGATTGACATACGAATAACAAGATCCTGTCCAGACATCTCTTCCCATGACCTTAATTAGTGTTTATTGTCATGGTACCTCTGAACTGACATTTCCTTGAATTCCTTAAGTTCAATGCAAATTTCAAAACTAATTAATGAACAACATACAACATCAATTAATTAGAAATGTCCGCTGTCTAATATTTGCCTAGATATTGTCTAGCAGACACTGTAGAAGGAAAACACTTTTTCATGCAAGCACAGCATAGTAGCACCAAATATGTGCTTATGCTGTGGGATTGGAATAGCAAAGTTAATCATAACTTAACTCTGCAGTACTTAATAAAACCCACTGAGAAATAATGCAATTGAAACCAGACAGAGTAAGACATTAATACTGTGCATTTTAATCAATGTGAGAGAGATAATTATTATCTCTATGCAACTAGAAAAGCTAAAATGTTCTAATGGGGAAAAAAATAACATCTGTTTACTCTAATTTATTAAATGAGTGTTTTAAGACAATGTCAGCCCCTTAAAGCCTATAACAATTTTGGTCTTAAATGAAGATGCAAATTGATTAAATCCAAACATATTTTGCCACATACAAATAGTTGAATCAAAACATCATTTGACAAGTAATAACACCTGCTGCCATACATAATGAAGAAAACCAAAAAATATTTTCCAATTCCTGAATTTGGAGATAGAAGAATCATCAGTGGGTTTCCACTATTCGAAGTTTAAGAAAGCCACTACACTCTCTTTTTTTTTTTTTTTTTTTTCTTCCAGGAATCCTAAACCCTGGTTCATTTACCTACATCTCAGTGCAGGAAACTGAAGCCAAACATCCCTTGATGGCACTCTTGTAGTGCTGAGGAATTCCTATCCTTTGTGATTTGCACGTCTGCTCACTGTATTTTTAACAGCTCGATTCAAGCCTCTGGGGGGGCTGACAGTGCACTAGGTGTTTAGCAGGGTAATAAAATACTGCTTTCCTTTCCCCACTGAGATGTTATTTTAGTTGCTGACTAAACTGTTTTTCCCCTTTTTACTAAGATCTGTTGCAATACAGTGAGGGTACAGTACAGCTTCCTGGGGGATATCTCAAGTTCCAGTGCAAACAGAAGCATCCTTCATTTCCAGTTCGCATGATACACCATGAAGATAATCAAGACTGAGCCTTATAATTAAGGTCTATAAGTCTGAGTTTATTCCCTACCTACTCTTCGTGATTGCACCCACTTACATCTTCCTTCTTCATCTGTAGAAATAAGGAAAAGACTTACCTCCTTATGTGATTTGCCCACAGCAGTCAAGAAAATATTGTGTGTTTTGTTGGGATTTTTTTCTCCCAAGTAGCTTTGGCAGAGAGAAGCCCTTTGATGTCTTGCCCTCGTAGCCTGCTACATGTGTAAACACAGGTTTCTGTACTGCAGAATATTTAAACTCTAGAAGCAGTAGATACAAGGAGCTGGAGAAACACCTGAGAGCACCACAATCAGGTAAACTCACCTTGGAGAAGGCAGCAGACCATCCAGGAATGTAGTGCAGGTCCCCTGGTGTGAACTCGCGTATTCTGTCCAAAGCACCACAAATGCCTTTTCAACCAAATCTGCTTTTCTGGCAAACTTCTGGGATTCTCAGTGTTTTTCTGAAACCAATAATAAAATGTTAAAATGCTTTCAAATACCAGAATATTCATCCTACTGTTTTGTGCAGCGTACTCAAAAATTTACATTTAAGTAACACTTACGTTACTTACTGTCAGAACAAAATTATGGTGACCTACGTATAAAAGCCCTTATATATTTTCCCTTTTGCTATCATTGCTGATTATTCTTTTCTCTCTATAAGTAATCACCTATGTGTATCTATTTTATTAATGTTTAAGACACACGTTACATAGCATTCATTATGAACTAAATGCCTAAATTATTTTGCCTTTATTCTGAAGGGTTTACAGGTCTTACTGGGAGTATATAGACTACTCATAAGAACATCTCCAATGAGGACTAAAACCCCATTGACTTAGCCCAGCAGCTCTGCTTCTATTCTTGAAGAAAACTGAGAAACCAAAGCAGAGGGCTCCAGCTAGTACATGATCAGACAATAATCCCAGCAGAATTATGCCCATCATTTAGGAGGCAACGATGGTGATGGGTTGACGGTTGGACTAGGTGATCTTAGCGGGCTTTTCCAACCTTAATGATTCGATTTCATAAAGTCTAGAGATGAGAACTCATATCTATCAGATTATACCAGATCCAGATTTCATTTATACTTGGTCTCTGTCATGATCCAAATGACATCACAAAGCACAAGTCCCACTCACGTGGGCCACACATTACTCCCTTCTCAAGGCAAGAGAATATCTGACCTCCAGAGCTGACAGAATCCCAAGCACCCCTATTAAAACTTCTTTATCCTGGCTAATGGAGGAAAATAACTTCTCTGGGAAGCACAAGGTTGTGCAGCAAGACTTTTTTCCCTCCTGTAAATAGTCGAGGACTCCTGACTTGCATGAGATCAGACCTTACTCCTTAGTCTTCTCCCACCTCATTCACCTGACAACCTCCTCCACAA
Organism: Lagopus muta; assembly: GCF_023343835.1. Classification (NCBI taxonomy): domain Eukaryota; kingdom Metazoa; phylum Chordata; class Aves; order Galliformes; family Phasianidae; genus Lagopus; species Lagopus muta. The sequence continues at coordinate 25,608,718 of NC_064436.1, read as the reverse complement.
CAGACATCTTATCAGACGTGACTGATTGCTGTAATCTGTACTCTGGGCAGCCATTAAGCAAATTACCTGAATCATTGCAAGGATTAGTCTCATTAACACATGATTAGCATCAAATTAAAATAATGAGTGTTTAACTTCTGATGTCTTCCAGTTGTTTGAACAGCTTGATCAGCCTCACCAGGCTGGCAGGGAGGTGGTGGGTGTCAAAGAGTCAGCAAGAATAAAAGGAAGAGCAAGAAAAAGGTAGGTTGTACCAACGAGACAGAGTACAGCTGACTTGCAGAACAAAGCACAGCCACTCTCAGAGCAAGCTCGGAAAGTTCCCTGCTAGCAAAGAGCAGAGGCAGCCCTCAGCTTGCACTCTGTTTAATGTGACACTGGCTCAGCTCTTCAGAAGCAATGTGTCACTGCTAATAGTGTGTCACCTGCCTCTCCACCCATAGCTGTGGCTTTCTGAAGGCACTTACAGTGACAGCAAGACATATTAAGCAGCAGGGGTGCCAGTGCCTGTGATTTCAAGGCAGCCACTAAAACAATAGGCTGGGGTGAGCTGATAGGTTCATTCTGGGATGCTTCTTGGCTACTGGCAGGCTGTATTTTTAAAATAAACCTAAAGCTCAGCAAAGCTAGAACAGCCCTCAGTTTGTACCACCTTGGGCTCAATTCTTAGGCACACTCCAAGCACTGCTCTCATCAGCTCCTGTTCTGTGAACTGCAGGTCTCCAAAGCCCACATCTCCTCCTCCAGGGACTGCAGCTCTGACTGCACAGGTTGATACTATAAATTGGAGTAGTTGGGGTGTTCACTAACACATCTCCTCTTCCCTGGCTCATTAACTGTTTCCTGCTTTGCAAAACCTTGGTATAGCTGCGTGCGCTCCCTACAAGAGAAGAGCCTAACCAGCAGAGGCTAACTAGACATCCATTTTTTGCTGCCTGTCCACACTCTCAGGAGCCCCAGTCACCAGTCAGCCTGCATACATTACTAGCTATGAAACAGCTACAGGCAGGAGAACACAAGCCTCACCTTGCCCACCAGCCAGGATGCAGCCACAAGCAGCAAAGGTCTTGAAGAAATCTCTTCCTTGCCATTTGAGATAGGCTGTGAAATTGTTTCCCAGCTAAAGATTTTCAAATGGAAGTGCAAGATTGCCTCCAGAGTGGCAATCTTCCTTTAGCAGTTTTACGGCAGTAAATATTTAGAAGACAAGTTTTTACCCAAAATGAATTGCTTGTACTTCTCCCCTCCTGCAGCTGGTAGTGGAGCAGAGCCTCTTCCAAGTCTCAATTCTCTCTAACCTGCTGCAGCTTATCTGGTTTCCTCTGTGCACAGATTTATCTAAATTCCTGCTGCTTCTGATTCTCCTGCCTGTCTGTAGAGCTGAAAATGAAGTCTTGCTTTTGCTTGCCTTCAAAACCTCCCCTGAGACATTCTGGGCTGTTTCCAGTTCAGCTCATTCACATCAGTGACAGGCTGAAGCTCTCCCTCCGGTACATTCTCCCATACCTCTAAAGGTGGTGCGAAATCTGAATATGCAGAACTACAGGATCTGAACCTGAATCTATGCTCAAAGAAACGTTTCTCTCTCAACGAAGGAATTGACAGAACATGTGCAGCAGCCAATGTTTAAGCCTCAACATCTTGGTTATTTATTCTTTGAAATGCCACAAACCATAAGTACATATTATAGACAAATCACTTGTCAAAACTCTTTCTTAATTTAATTAAAGCCATTTTTTATTCATAGAAGTGCAAAGAAGCAACTTAAACAGATAACATTTTTCACACTTGCATAAAATGAAAATAGCCAAACTGAATTTTGGCAAAGTATGTAACAACAAAAGATGCAAGCAAAGACTATATATGTGCCAACTTTCATCTCTGCTGAGACGTTAGTTAGTACTGAGTTAAACTCACAGTCTTCTAGTTGAATTTCTTATGGACTCCTGACCACACAGACAGTAAGAACACACCTAAGGTTCCCACACTGTGGCCTTCAAGTCCTTTCAAACAACAAAAATGAGGCAAAGGGACAGAAGAATTTCCTTCCCTTGCTGTAAGACTATGAACACAGACAATTTTTGCTAACAAAATAATGCAACATCTTAATTCTAAAGGCAGGACAAGGGGAATTCTGGGTCTCACATACCACCCAACAAGATTTTTTTCTTGCTCAAATCCCAACATGAACAATTTAATGCAAATTAGCAGGCATCACTACTGTCCATCCAAAGTAAAAAAAAAAAACCAGCCGAATTCAGTTAGCTTTGTTTCCACCTGCTCAAGTAAACAGCAATCATTCATCAATTTACCTTCAAAGTTAAAGTTTGCTGTTGTGCAATCCCTTACAGTGTTCAGAGATTTCATGATTTAAGCGATACACTCAGACTCCATCTGCTGCATATTATTGACCATATTATGTAAACTACGTTTTAGCAATTCACACTCGCTTGATTCTGCGGTACCTGTGGGTGCCAAACATATGTTTCCTATTCTACTTGCCTCTCCTGGGCCATATGCAATCCACTCGAACCATCAGCTTTCTTATATATGCTACTTGCTGGTTGGTAGGCTTTTTTAACAAACAAATCAAACTGTGCCAAGTGTACGAACCGATTCGAGCAGAAGATTTTGTGGTATTAAATCAGCTCTTCTGACTTACCCCAAGTGCAATCAGAAGCCCCATGCTGATCTAAAGGCAAAACTGGGAAGTCAGCATGCCCCAAAACCAACAGGACTTGAAGCGTGTGGTGTTAGGAAACAAGATATTGCTTTGTTGCTAGGCAAAACTTCAGGCTTTTTTTTTTTTTTTCTTCTCATCATTTTGGAAAAGCCTCTGCTCCCTTCTTGAGGGGCAGAGCTGAATTTCATATTGTCACTAATGCAAAATTAGAATGACAGCATGCAGACCTGCTTCTTATTCCAAGGCATGTCTCCAGCCTGTTCCCTTTTGGAAGTAACACTATGTACTTACAAAGTATTTCACAAGGAAAAAAAACCAATCGCTCCACTGCTGCAGCAAGATGATGTCAGGGGCTTTGCTTTTGTTTTTTACAGTTTGCACTGGAAGAAGGAATAAAAAGACGGAAACTTCAGCAGATTCCATGTGCAAAATAAACAGTTTTAAGTGAATGAGAAAATGAGTCCAGCCCATTAATGGGAAAAGGGAACGGCTGTCTAGAAGCCCATCAATTTGTTGGTCTTCCTCTCAAATATCTGTCACTGTTGAATATACACTGGGATACATTGCTCTTTTGTTCAAAACTCTGGTATTTTATATCATCGAGAGAGAGTTCAAATGCTCAAACAGATCAACAGCAATCTCCTGATAACACTAAAGCCTGAGACAACATGCATGTACTCCTAGCGTGTAAAAGAAGACACAGCATTGCCATTTAGAGCGAACAATTGATCCTTAAAGACCTCAATTTCATTCCCAGGGCAGCAGACATTGAGAAGAGTCAAGAAGGTGACATGACGTTCAGGAACAGTATTACTTTGTTCACAAGCACTGCAGGAACCTCTGCCTGGACTGATGCACTGGCAAAAACCGATACACAAGAAGATACCCTATTTATCCCCACTGAAAATGAGCTTGCAACCTATAGAGAGTAAGGCATCTCCTAAGGCTGCTACCTGCTTTAGCAAATACTGACTCACTTATCCCAAAGCACTCTTATCAATCCAAATTCTACACAGTTGCTTCACCAAAGCAGCAATTCATTGCTGATCTGTCTTCAGTGATTGTAGACATCCCAGACATCTAGTGTGCCTGTGCTAGCACAAAGGGACAGGAACACTGACTTCCCAATAACAACAAATTATTTCTTACTTCTGTTCACCTAGGCTTCAGGAGCAGGGAATCGAATAACTGGAAAGGGTGTGTTTACTGTACAGTTCCAGTCGCATCCTCAATAATTAAACCGATAACTCAGTCTAAGTATTTGTAATTTCCTAAAATGGCATTTGTTAGTGATGCATCTGGATCTCAATAACCATTACCTTCTGCTACCTACAGGTAGAGATAATTATCCACAAGTAAACGATTACCTACGCTATAAATTACCTTCAAAAATTTGGGCTGGGTTTTTGCCAATCACCATTCCAATTAATTAACCAAAATTGACTAGCTGGCGTTAGACCAAGTATTTCCTCATCAGTATTCAATGCCAGTGCCTACAGAATGAAGGAGGACAAAAAGAGAAATCCTACGAAGATTAGAATGCTGAAAGCAAGACAAACAATTTCTAACTGTCGAGGCATCTACAGAGAACGCTTGCTGATTTTGCATGTGATGTTACAGAAGTACGGCTGAGCACGTTCAGGCTAGATGGTCACCATCAGCACACCTAGAGCCACAGTCAACACAGAACAGGGTCATCAGCAGCAGCAGGAACTCAGAAAGCCGGTGCATTGTAGTATTGGGCACATTTCCAAGAGCTGTCACAGCAAACTGTGGACATGATCAAATTCATATCACAACGTACTACCAAAAAAAAAAAAAAAAAAAAAAAAAAAAGCAGTATCATCACTATGCTTGAGCAATGCTTCAAAAGGAATTCTTGATTTCTTCTGCTTTCAAGGAGTTAGTTTAATACGCCCAGAAAACTTTTAGTTTTCAATAGGAAGTGCAGCAGAATTTCACCCCCTCAAGAATAAGGCTCTAAACTCACAGTCCTATATGTCTTTAGAACAACAATTTTGTTTTTAAATATTTTATGTCCATATACACAAAACATTAATTTTTGTTTCCAAATGAATAATCACTATATCCTGTCCCATGCAGAGTCTTTTCACATGTTAGCATGACCTACGAACATTCATGACGGCAGAGATTGCCAACATGAATAATGATATTAACTCCTTGAACAGGCACTACCATTGGCTCAGAACCATAGGGATGGATACCCAGTGAATGCTTCTGATAGAAAAATGCACCTGCAAATAGGTCATCAAGTGAAATTAACAGCAAATTTCCCCCACTGGGTACATGCTTAGTATCAGGACCTGTTAAATCAGCACTCTGGTGCTGACTCTGTAGGTCGCTCCAAAAGTAATGCTTTTTATTTATTCCCATGGAAATGATAGCACATACAAAGAGCACAGTAACACTACTTGATAGAGCAAATACTCAGCTACAAAACACTTTTTTTTTCAATGTAGCCACCACATTTTGCTATGCATTTTCAGTGATGAACAAGAGCCTGCACTTGTGAATATCTGCACCAGTGGAGGTGACCTATAGTTTCACAGTTGCTCTAATAGCATCATTGCTAGGAAAACACCCATGCAACATCGATTCAAGTAGATGGAAATCAGAAGGTGCCAAATCAGGACTGTACAGTGGGTGTGGCAGGACAGCACAACAAAGACTGGAAATGTGCTTTATGATCTTCTAACAGGACCTATTGTTAATGTGCTGCAAGACAAAGGTTCTTCTCTTCTCTGGCCTGACTCAAGAAGCTTGAACCTTCAGCTTAGTCAGCATTACAGTGTAGAAGTCAGAGTTCATGGTTTGTTCAGGTTCCTTCTATCCCGGAAGACAGTGCATATCGCTTTACCCACTGAGGGTTGTGTCTTGAACGTTTTCTTCAATGGGAGAATTCACATCACTACTTCATGGACTACCATTTTGACTCCATCCCATAGAAGTGACACCACATCTTGTCACCAGCAATTATGTGATACAGGAAACTGTCACCTTCAGCCTCATATTTGTTCAATAGGTCCTGACAAACTTGTGTATGGTGTTTTTTGCTCCTGTGTGAGCATTCACGGGAATCTAATGGTGCAAACTTTGTGATATTCCAGCGTTGTTGCCATTGTTTCCAATGCAGTGAGGCTCACATTTAGCTCTGCACACAGTTCCCTGGTTATGACCTGCCAATTTGTGGGGATGAGCTGACCAAGCCACTCATTATTTTGTGGTGTAATAGCTGTGCATGGCTGTCCAGAATGTGACTTGTCTTTCGTGTTGCTGTCATAATTGCTGAAACACACCACACTGCGTCACTGTGCTCACATCCACTGTTTGGTCTCCATAAACTTTCAGCAAGTGTGAACAAATGTCAATGGGTTGCTTTTTTTCTACATAGAGGAATTCAGTGACACACCCTTGGCCTTCATGCACCCTTCCATGTCAGACACCACTTTGTCAGACTGTCCCTCTGCTGCCATCTGTCACACAGCAACAAAAATGTAAAAGGTGGTGGAAACATTCAGCCTCTACTGCCATAACACCAACATCTACCTCTGATGTCACGGGCCAAATAATGAAATAGAAGGCATTACTTTCAGAATATCTCTTGTAGAACAAAAGGTATCATAAACATATATTTGGTCTATGGTGTAACAAATCAATCTTTATGTTTAAACCAAGCTAAGCTTAGTCAAGTATGTATCTCCATACAACCAGCATGCCTTCTCAGAATGACATGATGTAATTGCGAGAACTACCTAACAGCTCAACATACTTTCCTTGCGAACACTTGGGCCATTTCCTATGAAAGCCAACATTGTAGGTCTGGTCAAGGAAGATCATACAAACCATAGAAGGAAGGTCTCCAGCTACAGGGAAAAAAGGAAGTGGATGTACAGATGGCTTCCAGTTCACTGTGCTGTACTGGTCTTCAGCTTACAAGTAGGTCTTAGCTCAGCCTTACAGCTGCAGGCATTCTGAAAGAACCTTCTGATCCAGGACTCATGCACTGACTTCATACTAGAGCCCTGAACAAATACTACTGAAGCAACATTGCTCAGCAAAATGAACCCTTTAAGAGCACAGAATTTAAGCTAGATTGTTGAAATACTTTTCAACTCAAAACAAGTGTTCTTTCTCAAACAGAAGGGTACATTTAGTTGAAATAGGATATACATTTACTAGTGATTTGAGTACCAGTTCTTACAAAAGGTAGAGCATCTCACAGACCGTAAGAGACATATAACAAAATAAGTGTTGACAAAAGCAGTCATCAGCAGCCAGTATGGACTGCTCTGGAGAACTCATCACAGAACCTACTTCAAACCAAACAATCAGCAAAGAAAAATCACTAATAAGGATAATCTAGTGCCTTCCACTTCACCTCAAATATCATTTTAAAGACACTTTTCCAGTGTCACCTCCAGTTATTGATTTATTAAAAAGCAACGATATTTCATCGTATAAAATAAGATTTTTATTTATTTATGCAGGCCTGTCAGTGTCGATAAAATAGTGTGGATGCTAGATATTACTTGCCTTCCATATAATTAACTGAAAGACTAGACCTCTGCAGACAGAAGCACTTAACAGAATTCTGACCAGGCAAAGAAGATAATGAACACAGTGGGTGAGTGGTGCATTTCTCTGTCCTATGGCTTACACAGAACAGACCTATCCCTCCCCAAAGCTGTTCCAGTTCAGTTCCAGTGGAGCCAGATGGAACATGCAAGGGAAAAAAGCCTATCATCAGCCAGCAACTTGCCAACGTCATCACATCAAGGGTGTCGGAGAGAATGTCAGATGTTTGCACTGAGCCCACCAAGCTGCTAAAGCAGGCTTCTAGGAACAGATGCAGGTGCACGTTTCCCAACCAGGTACAAACAGTGCACAGCTGTACAAACTAGTGACGGATATGGAAAATCTGGATTTCGAGCTGCATTTATGTACGTGTGACAGAGAAGACATCCTGCTTCTCACAGGGTTATTCTCATCTACAGTTCATTCAAATATTTGTTAATGAACAGTAAATCTTCAGAGTAGTTAGAGTTGCTGTATTTAATGTGCTGCGTGCATTTCATCAACATGATTCAAAACTCACTCTCTGTTATGAGAAAAATCCATGTCAGCCTGAAAGAAAAATGTATTCAACTTCTGCAGAGGTTTTGGCAGCACAACCTAGATTCAGACTTTCTGAAGAATTCAAGACCACTTTTGCTTGTGCAAGACTATGTGGAATTCCACATGTGGGGCATGTTCCAAAGTCACGTGGCAGCAGAAGCTCCTGGTGAAGCACAGCACTTTGCCAAATCGGCCTCTCTCAGAAGACAAGGGAGTGGATTATAGGCCAGATGTGCTGTGAAAGAGAAATCAGGGAGCAACTCCAGGTACCTGGCAGATTCTGGAATAACTCACTAAAGAAGAGCATGAGAAACATTTACATCATCATTCTGAAAGGGTCCTACAGAATTCTGGGTACCATCCTATGTGCTGAGCTTTGCCCATGTTGCTCACCTGGCCCTTACCTTTTGGCATTGACAGACAATTCTCTTTTTGATGTAGATGAATCCAAATTACAACTCCTGGCATATTTGCACAGCCACTGATGAGCTTTTTTTTTTTTTTTGGTTTTTTTTTTTTTTTAAAGAAAGCAAAGTGGAAAAGCTAAAGGTCAGAGTGCTCTTTAGCAATCCGCTGGAAACAGGTGGTCCAGACTGTTCGAAACTACCTCCTTTCCAATAAGCAAACCAAAATAATATAAAAAAAGGATAAAGCGTTTTCATCACTTGGATCTAGATTGTTATTCTCTTCTTTCTAAACTTCAATGGCAGGAACTTACTAAACTGCATCTTTGATCTACTTTTTTCAATAGAAGAACTGTCACAATCACCAAATTCCCCTCTAAATAACTCACATTACTGCTGCAGCAGAACTAAAGTCTGATTCCATGATGCACCACCAGATCACAGCACCTGAAATAAACCTCAACAAGAAAGGAGAACTTGGAACCAATGGCTCAGCCCTGCAAAATCCCTTTTCCTAGGCTCCCAATGCTGCATTTGTGCCAGGCTGGCCGGGTGGCATCTGACCAAAGTCACAGGGGACCATGTGCAGACGGAGTCCCATCAGAAGCATCCTGCTGCCTCGTGACAACCCAGCACTGTGCTAACTTCACTCTTCAGTTATTCTCAAGGTCGTTTCTTGTTTGTTTCACCATCCATTGTGTTTGCAGTTTGACAGGTCTCCTAATCCTCAGGCTGCTTGCTTAACTTTAAATTAGTTCCCAGTAAAGCAGGGTTTGTTCCTCGCAGGAAAAAAAGCATTGTTTTTAACACACTTGTAACTGATGCTGCCGGTCCTTGGGGAGGTTCAAAGGACCTCAAAGGCAATAGTTCTCTGCCCAGGAGCAAAGAAGCCATTACAGCTTGTACTAGAAGATTTAATAGGTGTCATAATTTATCATGTAAACCGAAAAGTGTTTCTTAATTAAGTGCGTACGTTAATGAATTTTTTAATTTGATCCCTGTAAGTACCTTGCTATACTAATTGCAATATTCTACACATTAGTCATCCGCTGTTGCCCTTGGCTATTTTCTACCCTGAGAGGGAGAGATAGAGGTTTTCAGTTAAAGTTCATTTAACTCTTTCCACCCAACAAATTAAATTTCCTGTTATTCACACCACAGAGTGACAGCTGTACGTCAGTCCCAAGGCACTTGAAGGAAAGCATTTCCATACACATCAGTTTGGGTCTCAGCATGGTCTCCCACACAGAGAGGAAAAGACACATGAGGATGTAATCCACAGGAAAAAATGACACTTTCCCAGAAGACAAGGGATTTTCTCCCGACACAGAGGACAGAAGACTAGAGAAATATTGCAAGATGACGGGCATCCCTAGCCCAATTTCAAATGCAGTGTTTGGGGTTCATTTCCTTACCAGCAGCCTTCAGTGACAAACATTTCACAGCCCACAGATTGTCCCACATCTCAACATGTGCTTGGGTGAGGTCTCAGCTTTTCAGTAGCTTTTCGCTTGCACCAAAAACGTAAGAGATGAAGAGGGTGGGAAACTTGCCACTGCACTTCCAGACAGCAGAAGGGAAGTGAAAGAGAACCTGAAGGTACAGCATGTTGCTTGTTCTCTTCATAAGCTAACTAGTTTAGGAATTGAGTCTCCAGTTTATCTAGACAGCTGCATGTTGATGTAGTTGACAGTGAAGATGCACATCTCAGAAATCCACACCAGAGCTAGTTTCTGATACCTGAATAGATTAAGAAGTTTTATAAGCCTCTGATGTATTATAGACTACAAATTCATCTCTTCTTTCTGCTATGATAATGCTGTTTGTCAGTTGGAAGAGACACCACTATCTGAAAACTCCCAGTCTCTGAGGATACAGACAATAAAGTAGTCAGCCTGCCTTAAGATGGGGTTTGGACAATGGAAAACAAGATGGTTGCGCACATGACCAGACATGATGCTGCTGCAGATCAAGCCACCCACCTTCCCTCATAGCTGTATTTTTTCAAACACTTTAACTTGATCCTGCTTCTGGAATTTGAATAAAGGACTTCAAAAAAGAATTTGAATAAAGGTTTTAAAGAGCTGTGGAGTTGTGGCACTGAGGGACATGTGGGCATGGTGGGGATGAGTTTGTGGTTGGACTATCTGATCTGAGTTAACTGCTCTGAGCTTAATGACTCTATGATTTCAAAATCTGAACCCAGAAGCAACTCTAAGGGAGAGTTTTACATTTTTAATGTTCTTTGAAAAAATACCCCATTTTCTGTCCTGTTTGCCCACAGAAAATTATACTGTGTGGATAACGAAAACCCTTCAATTCCCAGCATTTGCTTCTGTGGCACAGGTGAAACAGACACAGCAGTCACCTGCTGAAGTATGTCAGCCCTCAGTCAGCATCCCCAGCGTGATGACAAGAAACATACGGCTTCTCTTCCTGTATGTTTTTCAGCTGGCCTATCAGATGGCATTCACAATGAAGTCTTCATCACACATAAAATGCTCTCCAGAGCCAAGAGGTTTGAACCCTGGGAGGTTCTGGGCTATAAATGAGAAGGAACAGCATTTACAACTTCCGCTGTTATGACAGCATGCATTTCCTGCTGCTACACAACCACGTCCCCAATTACACACAGGCCAACATACTATAATAAGATACAAGGCATACATTACATATTTACAGTATGCAGCCATCCCTCTACTGATATCCTTAGCTTTGCCTATGCAATGCAACATTGGCCTTTTATGCATACGAGTAAAAACTTGCATAGTAAGGAAAAAAACAATTCCAACTTTCTAAAAGCTGAAAATTTGCAGAAACACCTTTTGTGTGCAGCCACATAAGATAAGCCACATAAGATAATTGGGCTCTCAAAGCCCTGGGAAATTTAATATGAATTAAGAGCTTAACTTCACTATGCCCAGTCCACCAAAGACACAGGACTGCTCCCATGACTGGATGTCTGAATGTGACCTGCAGCACTAAAAGGGATGCTGGCTATTGTTTCATCTCACATGCTCCCCAGCCTACAGCTCAGCATTCCAGCCCTGCTTCACCTGCTGTCAGCCTCACCTGACCCATTCTATATTAAGATTCTGCAGCACCTGCTCCAGCCAGTGACTTGGAATTAAAGCTGCCTCTAAACACCAAATCAGCACAGAGTGCTGCAGCTGTTTCCCCCCCCCCCCCCCCCCCCTACTTCTCTGGGCACATTATGGGTTTGCTTTTGCTCAAGTTCTCCTGACAAGCTTACACATGCAATTAAGTGGATTACACAGAATATGTTTAAATAGCCTAGGAACTTCTTAGGCCAAGGCAGCTTTGTATAGCAGCACTGCATATCATTCATTTCCCCACTTGTAAGCAGAGCTTATGAAATTAATAGCAGCACAGCATCGCACACTCCAAGGAAGTGAGACTCTTTCTATGGGTGGCTGTCACCTGCTTTTCAACAGATTTCAAACAGCCTTGCCTACAGCATCCCGCTGTATTAGATAAAATGCATCCTGACACCTTTCTTACTCCATTACGCTTGACTGCTAAAATATTGAGATGCAAACCTCCCTGCTAATTTATTTATTTATTTTTTAAAGAAAACACTGCCCAGTAATTGCCAGAGGTTAGATTTTTTTGGTTGATAGCATATCCTGTCCACACAGTCAAGCTGTACTACATCAAGCTTGCTGATATCAACAGTTCTAAGGAATGGTTCTCAGGTATCTGACAACTGATACAGTTATTTCTGCTTCAAGACGTGCTGCCCACTATCAGTTATTTCCAAGTTAGATCTCTGGCAAGCATAGCTCCACGCAGACACAGCTAACATCCCTGACCTGCCCTTAGAGCGAAGTGACTTCTCACCTCCCAGCCCAGCACAGCGATGTCTCAATCATCAAATTAAGAGAAAAGTGATTCCCTCTATTATAGTGAGCCATATCCTGAGTTGATAGTATTAATTTAATTCTCACAACTTTAGCAGAATTATGAAGAGGAATTTCACTTTGGGGGTGGGGGTGGGGGAGGGGATTGGGCCAACCACGTGCAAATGATTGCTTGCTACCAAAGTTACTTCACTCTTCTAGTCCCATGATTTGAATCAAACAAATTTTAGGAATTGTATTCATCTTTCAGAGAACTCTGAACAAAATAAAACCAAATAATTCCCACCGATTTTTGACAAATTATTGCGGCACACCTGTCAAAAGCTACCTCCATAACTACACCCACTGATGCCTATGAAGACACACACTATACAAACATTTTCCTGTGTGGAAGCTGACATGAGAACACCAACAGAGCTCACCAAGTTTGTCACTCAAGTGCTCACTGTGTCTGTGTATTCCTGCTTATGCTCTCCTGTTGATGTTATTCCCACTATAAATCATTTCATAGAATCATAGAATCATTTCCCCCTTTTATATGCAAGATGCTTTCACTGTAATTATCTACAAGTGTGAACAGAAAGAATACACAGCAGTATGAATTCATGCTCCAAGTCAGACACCCCAGGAATAAATTTTTCTACTACGTAGCTATCTTTGGAAAAAGTAGATGGGCTTTGCTCTCAAGTGCTTTGCACTTTTTGTGTGTCTACATCTGTATGAATCTCCATTTTGATCTTGTACCAATTTTCACAGGTGTGAAATCATTACATAAAGTGCAATGCAATAGAAAAGCAGGCTCATGATATTTCTCTCATCAAGACCATCTGGACCATATTTTGAGTTGATGTAAATTAGCAAAAACCACCGACTTCAGTATGAAGACGACACTTTTACACCAGGTAAAACAATTTGTCCCTCTTTTCTCTCCTGTATGACCCACTACATTTGCTGACAGACCACAGCTCTGATGGAACTTGCAGGATTAAGTGACAGCAAGCTTCATTTACGTGTGCATTTCCCTTTCGATGGGAAGATTCAGTATCTGTTTTCCAAAAAGCTTTGGGAAAGCATAAGGACACTCAAGCAAAAAACCAGCTGCCCAGATTTTAACCCACTTCCACAGTCATCAACCTGCCTTCAGCCAGGACTTCTCTATTCTGCTGATTGCTTGCTGTTGTCCCAGAAGCCCACATCCCATAAGGATGTGGGAATATTGTATGGAGGTTAAGCTCTAAAACGTGGTCAGCAGCTCTTCTCCTGACCATTGTTCCACTAAAATTATCTCTTCATGATTCCTTATAGTTTTTTCCTATCTATTCGTTGTAGAGCTGCAGGTGGACTTACATCCCAGGTGAGCTTTGTAAGCAAAGCACTGTCAAATCCATTGCAATCCAGAGAAGTACCTGAACAGAAATATACCATCTTCAAAAGGATCGAGGAAGCACTTTTTTCACTTACTACTTTACTTTCCCCTATTCTCTTTGCCTTTTTTTCTGACATTGGATTAACAGTGAAATAACAGTGTAGGGAGAAATATTAACTAATAATCATACTGGTTAGTGAAAACAAAACTGAACCTCATCCTTTTCAAACCACACCATTTTGTTATCATAACACAAGTCAAATGTCAGTGTCCATGAATTCTACAAACATCTTGACTTTTCTACAAGTTACGGGTAGATGTATGTCAATTTATAAGGGCAGATAAAAGCTAATACTCTTAGCTTACCAATCCCTTTAAGGTCCCTGCTAGTCAGGGACCAAAACTCCAGGCACCTGGTCTTGCTGAGTAGTATTTCATGCAAAAGACATCTGATCTGCTGCTGAAAGCAGCATTAAGTGGTTTGATCAGGAATGACATCTGAGCCAAATGAGCTAATTAGTTTACAGGATTTCCCCTTTCCCCTCTTAACAACAAGAGTAGATTTGCGTTTTCCCCTCAGCTGAAGGTCTCACAATGGGGTGCCATCCTACTGTGGAAACTACAGCCTGACACTTTGAGAAAAGATGAAATGCATTTGTTGGCAAATTCAGCCAAAGCAGGCACATCTGCTGCTGGTAAATGCTGCCGTTTCTTTGTCAGGGAAAACACAGTATCCCTGACTCAAAATAAATAAATAAATAAAATTTAAAATAATAATAATAAGAAAAATAAAAATAAAAAAGACCACAGTAAAAAACAGAGGAGCAGCTTCCATCTAAGTAGGAAGTTAGCACTTGCAAACTGGGACAAGGGACGTCCATATCTTTGTTTCCCTCAGCTACTGAGCCCTTGAAATTTACAGATTAGTTACCAAAATCTGAAAGCATCCTTGAATTCCTTCCTATTCCTACTGGTGCAAGCTCCATGTTTATCATATCTGCTGGTGCAAATACATCTACCACATCCAACCTCAAAACCGTCTCTGGAATTCCAGGGAATCCACACATCAGCCCAGATGACAAAACTTCCATTTTCCTGGTGCTGTGTGCAAGAGCCAGTACGACCCCCAGAGGCTAGCAGCCCCTGAGACACTGACAAGAGAGAGGTACAGTGGGACACAGTGGACAGAAAGGATGCTTGTGTTATCCCCAAACTTTGTTTTAAGGGGGAACACAGCTTGTCGCTCCCTTCATCCAATCCTTTCAGTACCAAGCACCGTTCTGACTGCTATTCCTCCAAGTCTTCAGGAAACCACAAATCTTGCGGTGCAGCAGTGACACCATTGGCAAAATAAAAGAAGTGCAGTGGCTACTAGTTTCACGGAGAGTGCAGTAGTATTGAACTACTGGGACATTTCCAGAGCACACATCACAGAGTTTGTTTTGCTTTATGCAGAAGATCCACCAGCACAATGGCTGAGCTGTCTGGGAGCACTCGGGCAGGCTCTAAGTGACTTTCAAGGACTGTTGAACTTTCTACCCAATTCCAGGGGCTGATCTTCATTACTGTTTTAAATAATTAGCACTGATTAATGCAATTTTAATGTCGAATATTAAACCATTTAATATGTGATTTATTTAAGTACAAGTTTTAATACAGCTTACAAGAGCTGTTAACCTGAATAGGACGGAAGACAGTTGTGTACTCTTTCCAGCAAAGAAAGAGCAGAGCTGGGGCTAGGGGCTAACTAATTCATAGGTCACAGAATCATTCAGGTTGGAAAAAGACCTGTAAGATCATTCAGTGCAACCGTTAACCCATTACCTCCATGTCCACTCAATCACGTTCCTCTGTGCCACATCTCCGTGTTAAAACTTTTTACTAAATGTAAAACAGTAGATGCAAATAGCTGGATCACAAAGGGAAGGTATTAGAGGACATACATGAACTTTAATCACCTCAAATTGCAATCATACCTCATTGAAAACCTCATGGGTGCTGTGGTTTCAGCACTATTAGAACAGAATATTCCCAACGGCACAAAATGTGGCCAACACACCCCCAGCCTATATGGGGGCTCTGAACACAGAGATCCAAATCTTTACTGTGCCACCAGTATGCTGAGCAGCTCTGAATGAATCTCTTTGTCTCCTGTGCCTCACTTTGCTCTGCTGTGTACAACTGGTAGCCTGATGCTCGCATCCTCCATTCCAAACTACAGGAGTGGTGATGAAAAATTGTATATGACAGTAAGTATTCATAGCTACTATCACCATTAGTATTACTATTAGACAGTGAGTAGCACTTAAGAAAAATACCTGTCCTTTGGGGAAATTCACTCACCAGAGCATCCCAAAAGCACGATCTCCTCCAGCCTCCTGCACCTGTATGGGGCACTGTTGTCCTATTGCTACCATCACAGTGAGCTCTGATTTGACAGGATGATGCAGAGTGCTCAACTTTTACCCCAGTATTTCCCATCTCTTTCACAGGTTCTGTACATATGACTGAGCAGAGCACTCAGTATGAAAAGCATTTTGTCCACAGTCAGCTGCTTCTCTGGGACAGCACACAGAGTGAAAGTCATTCCTCTTATATAAAGGAACCACTGAAGGACAGTGCCATAGACCACTTTCTGTAAGCAGGGATCTACCTGACAATATTTGGCTTTTGAGATTATTCAGCTTCTAACCTCACCTCTCGGACCATTTTTTAGTCTGTGATGACCTTATTCTTCTGCAGTTATGGTGTGGAGAGGAAGTCTGAGACATCCCAGTGATGTGAATGGCAACAGGACCCATTTTGCCATGACTTCACACCCATCCACCCACTAGCGCAAGCACAGAAGCCAGAAGACATGAGGATTTGACTGCATGCTCCTGAGGAAAAACACAGGTGGGTTCAGGAGTGTTTCTGTCTTGTTATCCCCAAGAGGAAGTCAGGGAACCGGGCATACAAAAGACAGAAGAGATCCCAATGTACCCTTAATCTATAAATATTTAAGTAGTCCCTCCTCCCCCTCTTCTCAACAACATATGCCAGTGTCTCCTTCAGCTCATAAAAGCCAATTCCCTCCTGCTGTTTCCGAGCACCAGAAGTCTCTGAGTGGTGATTAGTGGATTACGTGCATCACAAGGACTGACTCCAATCACTTTCCCCTTGCAAATTGCTCAACTTCAATGCAGCAGCACAGAGCTGAGGGGGCTTTGTCATCGAGGCCTGGTCCTCATTATGGCCAGGAGACTTCAGGAGTTTGTTTACATGGCTGGAACACCATCCTCCTGGGCAGCTAATCAGCCTTTCCCCAGGGTTTCTGCTCTTGAATACTTAAGGGTAATCACCACCAGCAATCTACACCGAGATCAGCATCTAAGCAATTTCACCAAGTCAACTGACAACAGCTTGAGGTAATATTAGCCCCCTTATATGAAGACAAGTGCACTCTACACAAGGATGCTGGAGCTTAGCACCACTCAATAAATCAGAGCAACATCCTGGAAAGCTTGCCATTAGTTCTGAGCCATTAATTTTTGCTGGGTCTTTGACACAACTGTTTGAGAGCACTGTAACCTGCTCTCTGAAAGTTAAATTATAAAGAGCAACTTCCCTGAAGGTGCTAGTCTAACCCATTTAAGTCCTTGGCTAAACATCTAAAATAAATCACCAGAGAGCTGTGAGGCAGAAGGTTTCCTACCGTGCAGGATGTGAGAAAAAGCCTTTCCCTCTCCAAACAAAACCCAGCTGGGAAACTTTTGGCCCTAAGCAATACCTTTGCAAAATAATCTGTGCAGTTCCATACCTGCCAACTGATACATTATATTTTACCATATGCACTTCCACTTAATGACATTTCCCACTCAAGTCCTTTCTGATCAGCTTCCTTCACAGCAATTGAATTACAAAAAGAAGAAAAATAGTAGAAGACAAATAATAAAGGCCAGTTTCCTGTACTGTTATCACTGTACCACTGAAGACAATAATGGTCATCTTAACGATTCCTCCTAAGACCACCCTCTTTAAAAGATTCATCAACTACAAGTGTAGCTTTGCCACCAAAAGAAATATTGATCTTTAAAGCATCCCCAAAGTCAGCTGGCAGGTGTAAGGAGGAGACTATCTACCCCTGACTGATGCTAATCAGCAGGAATTCATTTCCTCACTCAAGTAAATCAGTGCCTGCCTACAACTTAGCAGTTGTTCGTTTGTTGTTGTTGTTTTTTTTTTTTTTTTTTTTTTTTTTTTTTTTTTTTTTTTTTTTTTTTTTTATGATAGCCCCTAAAATCCTGCCTCACTTTATCGGGAAGCAAACAGCTATTACACAGTAAGCTAAAATCTCAAAGACATTTAGTAGAAGGTACAAGATAAGAAACTACACCTCTGTAATAATGGCCACAGTCTTGCTGTCATGCTGTAGGGTGTACCAGAGAGCATCTGCACTACAGCAGTTTTACAAGCACAGCTCTGGACCCATCTACCCACTGCATAACATTACTCAGAGTTTTCAGCACTCTGCTTCTGGATGAGGCTGTAATGGGAAATCCTAATTAAGGGCACAGAAGGAAAAAAGCCTTCCAGACAATTAATAATCAACCTAGCGTTAGGTTAAAACCGTGTTTTAATTGGACTGTAATGAGGCAACAATGTATCTCTGATTCCATTCAGAACTAAAAAGGCTGCTTCAGGTAAATGAAACCAATGTGTTCATAAAGACCGGCAGTTATCAACCTCATTCCATATGGCACCATAAATTATAAAGAGCAGGTAATGAAGCAGTGCCAAAAAGTAAATACTTCACAATCCCCGTTTCCTTAGATCTCTCAGTGGGAGTGGATTCTCACTGTGATGACCATGAAAACACCCCAGAAAGACTAATAGTTCAGACCACCTACATTTTATCAAAATATGGCAAGCAGAATTTTTGTTTTTCCCCTAGAGAAATCATAGCAAGGATTTTACTGTCCTGCAGGACAGGAAAATCCATGGGAGAGCTGTCCCATGAGCCAGGTCTCCTCACACCAACCTAGTTCTTCCCGCAGGCTCACTTTCTTGAGCACAGTTTCACCATGGTCCTGCTAGCAATCAATCCCAAGGATACCCTAAGAAAGGATTAAAAAAGCTACACACAAAAGACAATAACACACTTCTGTTGGAAACATCTACATCAAGTGAAATAGCTGGAAACTAGGCTGAGCCTGCACAAGCAGTAGTGATGTATGACAGGGACCCAAGCACCACGAGGAGCTGCACCAAAGAGATACTATAGTCATTGTTGTTGTTACTTATCACCTTTGGAAAAACCTGTCTCTGGAGGCAGCACTGCTTCAAACAAATTCATGCATATCTTTCACTTCAGTTCCTCACTCCTCTCCCAGTTCCCCGTTGCTTAACACAAACATTCCGAACAAAGCTCCCCTGGCACGTAAGACACCTCCACCTCCCAAATCAAACCAGTGTATATGCACAAGTACTATTCTTTTTTCTCTAAGTGGACACTGAAGTGCAATAAAAACCCTTTTCATGGCTACACTTAGTCACAAACATTGTTTTAAAGAGGAATGAGCAAGTGTATTACTTTTATTTTTCTAATTCTCCTCCTTTTTCACATCCAAGCTTAAGTTTCAAAATCACTAACCTTAGCAAACAGGAATAACCCATACATAGATAGATCATGTCCATACACTGATACAGACTGAAAAATTGGATCACCAACAATGAAAACTGAAGTACCTCCTTACTGTGCAGAAAGCCTTTATAAACATCCTTCAGTCCTTCCAAATAGAAAAATACATCTTATTCATCATCCTCTGTCTTATCATGCATCTTCTCTAGCTTAAATGCTCTCTCATCACGTTTGCAACTACAGTCAATTTTCCAATTATAAATATGGCCACTAATTAAATAAAGTCAATAAAGCAGCATAAGAAAGCATAGTATCTCTTGTGCTAATCAGATTCTCATTACCACTTCATACTGTTCAAACTAAGCAGTCACATTGTTTATGCCAGTGAAATTAATGATGGTTTGCTGAACTTGTGGGACAAAACGTGTGACACAGAAACAAAGCAAGTTGCTGCTCCTGTTGCTGATCTAGAAGCTTTTGTCAGAGAGAAACTTTGAAAAGCACCACTTCCAAAAGATCTCATGGGCTACTGACTTTCATGTCAGATACTGGTAGGAGCTAGATCAGTCTAACTTGCTACCTGTGGCACAAGGCGTTTTGCGTGGATGAAGACAAGATGTTTTGGCCAGGGGAGGTTCAGGTTGGATATTAGGAAAAAATTCTTCTCAGAAATAGTAGTGATGCAGTGGCACAGGCTGCCATGGAGATGGTGCATCACCATTCCTGAAGGTGTTCAAGAACTGTGAAGATGTGGCACTGAGGAACATGGCCAATGGGCATGGTGGGGATGGGTAGAGGTTGGACTTGATGAACTTAGAGCCTCTTTTCCAACCTTAATGTTTCAATGATTTCTATACCTTAACTTATTAGTGACGCTGTATCATGCTTTATTTGAGAAACAGTGGTTAGAAAAGCAGATGGTCAGCACAAACCTTGACTATTCTGATAGCAACCATGCGCTGGGCAGTAAATAAGTCTCATTCCTCCTGTTTGAGCATGGGTACAAATTCCTGCTCTCTGTACATGAGCAGACGGCAGATCAGTAGAGAAGCAGCACAGGCTGAGTTTCAGGCTGGCAAGAGCTGAATAACTCATCTCAGAAAGCTCCTTTACAGCAAACGTGAATATAAGTGAGAACGTTTTTATTATTACTGTTATTATTCACAGGCTTAACTAAATCATCATTTATATAACATATTGAAAGGTAAACCACCACCTGCTCCTGCCAGATGTTCTGCCAATCTTTAGTACCACTTTGAGCATGCTACAATACTGAATGAAATGCAAGATCGGACCTCAAAGGTATTTATCTCCCCAGTCTCCTGCTGTGTTATAAGGGGATTGCTATTACACAGACACATCAGAATAGTATAGACCACACCTCAGTCAGTTATATAATGAGAGCATACAAGAAATAGCACTCTCCTCTTATTAGTACCAGGATCTAAAATGTGTATAAACGGGATGGGGATGTGTATGACAATGCTTCCTTGGAGCTTCAATTCAGTACTTCTTCAAAGGGTTCCGTTTCTGCTACTGCAATATTTTGAAGAGAAATAGAAACATCCTCTGCCTCTAAAATGAGCAGAACTCCTGTAACCGTGAATGCAATTATGCTTTAATATCCTTTGTCATTCAAGATAGTAATTCACAATATTCTGCAGCATCCCAACTGAAGCAAAGTCCTAAGACTGTCTTACTGAAACCTCAAGAAGGTGCTAAGGTGGTTTTTTGTGTTTTGTTTTGTTTCTTCCCATGTAGTTGGTTTCTTTAAGCTTCCCAATGCAGCCGATAAGCTGATCCCCACACACTGCAGTGAATGGAACTTGCAGCTTACATTCATCACAAGAGCCACAAATCACCTTCTCTGAGTTTCTATCAGCTGGAAGGAGTTAGCTTCCTACCTGCTGCTAAACAGATGGGACACCTCTGCACTCTCTTGCAGGCTGAAGGATGTCTGTAGGTATAAAAAGATAAAGGCAAGTGGAGAAAGACCACCAGCGACCAAGGGAATAGAAGACTGGCATCCATCACATAGCACAGTTGTTCACGGGTACTGCAGTGAGCACTGCACTGTTCCCTGAGTATGTGTCAAAAAGCCACCCCCACACTTTGACAATGTCCCTTCTCTCCCTGGGAAGATGAGCACTGCCCGTTCACTGGCCACTCATTAGGATACCTTGGTGCTCACCAAGTGCTTTTAGTCTCCATGGGTCCCTTAGGCTCTGTGATGGATGGCAGAGGGCTGGGAGTACTGGAAAGTTCTGAAGCTGCACTCCTGTCCCCTCAGGCTGACTGTATAGCCCATCTGCCTCCAGTTGCCACAGATGCAGAGAAGTCCATTGTGTACAAAATGAACTCAAACTAGAAAGGCTTGTCAGAACACACACAAAAAAACCTGTTGATACACACACAGCTTTTTCCCCACAAGTAATATTTTACTTGCAAAATGAACTGTCAGTGGCCAAACATTCCGCTCTTTGGCTGATTTTATTTTAGTCCAAGCAATTCACTTTCTCCACAAAGTAAGGTTGCCTGCTCTGAAGCTTTCAAGAGGAAGAATGTCCTTAAAGTAGGGCCACAGCACAGATTATTGATTAGATTCAGACAAACAAATCTAGTTGCCAGTCATTTTTTCCCCTAGTGAAAATATCCCTTGGTTGCTTTCTTATGAAGATCTCAAGCAATGACAAATTGAGCCCTCCTTCTAATACGAAAACTTGCACCAAAAAGTATAAAAATTATTTCATCTTCAGCTTCCACTTCCAAACACAGTCTCTTGCTATACAATCCTCTCACAGCAAACTTATCTGTCTTCACTGAAGAAGTTTGTATTACCTAAGTCCCCAGTTCTCTTAGCTTCTACTCAGCATTCCCCTTGACTTTTTCTCTCTTTAGCTCCAATAAAGTCTATGTCAACCTTTCCTAGGAAAGACCTCTCTCAACTTTTCAGTCTTTAAAATAGTTGTACTATAATTTCCTGAGACTGCTACAACAGCTGGCCCTAGAACTACACACTTCCTTTAAAAAAACAACAACAAAAAAAGACAGTCACAAGGCTATTTGGACACACAGAATACAACCATTTGGCTATGCATTTCTTAGTGCCTTTGAAGGCCTATGATTATGTCTATAGCTGTAGCATTGCTCATATCTGGGTGTTTTGTCACTGTGACCCCAGGTTCTTTCTTTCTTCCCATTATGAAATCCATATGGCTCTGTATCAGCAAGCAGCCCTCTACAGTGCTGAGTGTCTCAGACGTCTTCATGTCATCACTAGGAGCCACAGTGTATTTTCCTCTATGTCACTAGCAGAATAATGAGGTGTAACAGTGCAGGACTAAAAAGCAATTCCTGTAGGAAATCATTAGAATCATACCTGCTCAGCAATGCCCTGGTTGCATTTTAAGACTTCAGTTAGCAAATTCTTATTCAATTTAATAATGTGTTGTGTGATGATTTTGCATCCTTTCAGTTCCTTAATCAAAATACCATTCAGTACCTAGAGAACTCTATCAGCTAAACTCATAATCTCATCACAAAAGATATCAAGTTCATTTGACAAGACCTATTTTCCATAAGGCCAGGCTGATTGACATTAATTATATTCAATACTTGTTTCTGCCCCAGACTGCCTGCACGTGGGTGTTGCTTGTTCTTTCCAGGCTTCCATCTTCATCTTTTTAAATGAGCATATCACCACGTCCCACTTCATGGGAGGTTGTGAGGACGTGTCTATTAGCACTTGCGAAACCTTGTGCAGAAAGCAAAGCTACAGGCCTCTTGACAACACTGCAAGGGGAGCATTAAAGGAAAGAAGAAAGGCTGTATCAAAAGGTGTTCAGCTAATCCAGCATACTGTCTTAAAACAGGTGATTCAAAACCAGCTGGAATAAACATTGCAAAAGGCAGCAAGCAAAAGGTTACACTGCTTCTTAGATCAACTACTTGCAGATCTACAACATCTGCAAAATGAAACAACTGAGTACTCCTGACCAAGGATTTCTTACCTCCCTGACAGCACAGGCACTCTGGATTTACTTACACAAACATACTGTGGACAATTTTTCAAATGCTACTGAAGATCTCCACTACAATATGAAGCAGGTTTCCCAAGGGAAGAGACAACACAGCATCACAAAAATCTTAATGCATGAATTGTTGGGTATACTGTTGGGTGAAATCTTCTGGGGGTGGACAGGAAACAAAGTCAACTTTCTTGTGGCTTCCCCCCTCTTTTTTTTTCTTTTCTTTTCTAAGTTAAAAAAAAACAGCTAGCCCAAAATAGTGAAGAGGAATCAGAAATCATACAGAGTTGCATATAAACCATTGCCCTGATTCTAATTCATATGGATAGTTCTAAAATATAAAGTTAGAGAAGTATTTTCTTTCCTTTCATATAAAATACTACTTTTTTTGGCTATGGAGTCCTGTATGGAGGCATCTGCATAATTACTTGGCAACACGGGTTACATGTGAGAAATAACTCATTTCCAACGTTTGCAAAAAAACCTTACAGTGAAATTAGTCTGGTTTTGTCTTTTGTTTGTTTGTTTTACTGACGACAGCAAAGCCATGTGAATAAGTCATGAGGGAAAAAAAGCTCAATACATATCTAAAATGATCCTGTCTCCTCTGACAAGCCTCCATTGAGCTACAAGGACTTCTCCAAGAAGAAAAAGATTCTGCCAGCTTCTTTCATCTTCTATGTACAAATCTCACTAGAGTAGCTGAAGAACACTTAAAACATCCCTGATTTATGACCCAATACCATTAATTTCATCTTTTTTCTTCACTTATCAGTGATAGCCTTACAGTATATAACTGTTATAATTGCATTCTCAATTCTCATTACAGTCTGAAAACAAAAGTGATATGGGTTGGAGAGGCCCCCTGTAAAATGGTCTTTTATTATAAACAATACACAAGAGAGAGCAAGCCACCTTCATGCTAAAATTTTGTGGAGTTTCTGCAGAGGACCTAAAAAAAGAAAAAGAAAAAAAAAACCACCCGAACTTTTCAATGTGACCCACTTGAAACTCAAACACTGCATACAAATTTGACAAATCATGCACAGAGTAAAAGGACACTATAAAGTAAGATTTTAGTGAGACTCTTAAAAATCAGAAGAGGGTTTCCTTGTTGCACCTTGTTTCAGATCTTCATCTTCTTTGACTTGAATTGGTTCTAACACAGAATTTGGCCAATTCTGTGCCTCTCACATCTGTTACGTCAGGTTGCTGCAGTTGGGTGTAAGTTGACTGACTTTGGTATAGGAAAATGGAAAGACAAGCTTCACAATTTTCTGACTTAATGGGCATGCAAGCTCCATGCCTCTCTAATGAGACAGACATTAAATGCAGCTGTGACCAAAATGAAAGAGCATGCAGCAGAAATGACTTTGGCACTACAATGCTAACTCAATGCTAATTCAAGTAAAAAGAAAGCTTCCCAGATACTTCAGCAGTCATCAGAGCTGACCTCCAGCCCCTAATGGAAATATCTGCTTCAAGACTCCTCCATTTTTCCAGGCTTTACATTCTCCTTCCTTCCATTGGACTTCTGAGTACATCTTTTCAATACCTTAATATGCTTGCCTGGCACTAAGGAAAGAAGGATGGATAGAAACCGCAGATTAAAGGGCAAAGGCAAAAGATGGACTTTAAAGCCATTCATGCTCCCCAAGGAGATGACACTTATCTGCTCACACAAGCAGAGACAAATGACGGGGTTCTGACTTTCACACAAAAAGTACATATCTCAGTATGAAGATGTGAGCAAGCACATCTTCCACACCACACTTTTTCTGAGGAAGCATCCAATGCAGCTTGCCATGATAACTAAATTTATTATTAACTGTGTATTTCATGATGTTAGTGACAATATGTTAATGTGATTTTTCACGTCCTCCTGCAGTGAACAGATGGCTCCTTTTACTTTACTTTCCACATCAAGTGTGATTATTTCTTGGTGCCAAAAGCCACCTGCCGCTCCCTGGTCTCCAGTCTAATTTTTTATGTTGGTAAAACACAGCAGGACTTGTTATCAGTTGGATGGCATCTTAATAAAAGGAGACATGCCAACATATTGACATCATGTTCAAGGGGAAATTTTAGCCTCATCCTGGCCCCTCCCCCAGTTCATAAAAAATAATAAAATGAAAAGACAAAAAACAGCCAAGAAGCCTCCCTTGCCTCCCCAGACTCCACCAGCTCCAAGATGCTCAGTCACAATTTTCAGGCCCCATGCCAAGAAGCAGAGTTGGCCTCCTTTTGTTCCCATACCAAGCACCTCAGTCAGGGCTCTGATCTCTCATCCTGTGTAATGATAATTAGCCATAACATATTCAGAAGTCAAATGTAAGCAGGAATACATTAACATTGAGATCAGTGCGGGGGTAATTTTCATTGGGAAAATGACAAAGAAGGACACAAAAATTGAAATCCAGGATGCAGAGATTTTCAGTATCACTTTCAAATAGATGAAGGGTAAACTCATTTGTTTGTCAGTCACGAGCCAGCACTCAACAGACAGCTGTGGTTTACAATAAATAAACAATATGAGTCTGATAAGCTATTGTGGCCCATTTCAATTTCTCTACACACTCATGGAAACAAAGAAGCATCTGATTCCACTGAAGACATTCAAAACTCAAAGCACAAAAATGTAGTAAGCCCACTCTCAGACATCTGTACAAACAGATAGTCCAGTTCTCTAAAAAGTATATCACTGACTTCTTTAGGAACAGCAAAGAACTGGCCACTTTGCAGTTTGGAATGATAATTTCAACAACAGCTGGGATCTTTAAGTCATCCTTTAAGTCAGAGATATCTGTACTGCCAGGTAGGGGGAAAGTTCTTTACTATGAGAGTGGTCAGGTGCTGGAACAGGCTGCCCAGAGATGTTATGGATGCTCCGTCCCTGGAGGTGTTCAAGGCCAGGTTGGATGGCACCCTGGGCAGCCTAGTCTGGTATTGAATGTGGTGATTGGTGACTCTGCCTGCAGCTAGGGGGGGGGAAGAAGTGGGGAGGGAGTTGGAGCTTGATGATCCTTGAGGTCCCTTCCAATTCAGGCCATTCTATGATTCTATACCCTGGCAAGGACATACTGCAGTAAGTTGAGGCAACTAGCATACAAAACAGTTGAGACAGGCTTAGACACCATTAGTGCATTTTCCCCAGTATTTGTGTTCACATGCTGTACAGGAACAGTAAGTTCTCTGTAGTACACCATTATTTCCAATTTCATGAAAAACTGTGGAGCTGGACCCAAAAGCACTTCAAATAAGTTGCAATGATTAAAACACTTGGACATCTTAATAAAAACAGCAGTGTTAAAACAACACTCATCTAGGAGTTCACAAGCCTTCAAAGAGGTCACTATCCTGCTTCAAAACAGCATACTCCTAGGTGTAGATAATAGCTCTATCTAGTCCGGTAACAGCCTAGCAGTGTTTATCCAGCACTTTTTAAATATGAAAACAGTCAAACACGATTTCCTATTATCTGTTCACCTCCCAAAATACACAAATTGCGTTTGGTAACAGACTCACTGTAACTTCCATTAAGCTGCCATAATTATTCATGAATAATTATTACTATTATGCCATCAACTGTGTGCAACTATCACGCAAACAACATGAACAATTCAGAATGCTCCAACTGTAGCTAGCTAATCTCTTACAGATCTTAAAGCCAAAGTTGGATAGAATATAGGGGAGAAAAACATTCTAGAGATTAAGATGTCGCAGGAAAAAGACTGCTCCATTTGAAAAAAAACAGCCACAAAACTTTCCATGAAATATGCCCTCTGCATTTTACACACTGAAATTGAAATATTTTTATAAATCCATATAGCAGTGCAGAATAAACATTGATGCAAATCAGTAATTGAATGCAAAGAATTTTTTTTAAGAACAAATGATCATTCTTGTAGGCATGAGGAAGGGGCTACCACTGAAAGAACGGCAACAGGATAAGAGATATTAATGCCCATCAGTTACTTTGGTGACAATGACATCTGCTTTGCAACACACATTTCATCTTCTTCCCCTTCCTGAAACAACTTGGAATCATCAGAAACTTCCAACAGAGACACATTTTATATTGAAAAAAGTCTTTCTGAGCAGCCCTCCCATTTCATTCTATTTTGATCACTCTCAAATGAACATTTCCTGCTTTGTTTTTTTTTTATCTCAACAAATCCTTAGGACAGAACTGAGTGCTTAGTCTCCACCTTAGTCCTTGCCACATTTACAGCTTCCTCCCTGAAAGTCATGCATATTAAGAGGGCAGATGAGACTCATCTGCCTCTGAGCTATACAAATTGGTGAAGGGGAGCACTCAAACTTACGTTGCCCCTATTGGTGAGCAAGTGTTTAAAAGGAATTAGAGGCTTTAGAGTCCTTACTTGCATCACCTGCAATTTGGGATGTTTCTGTTCTGTCTTCATTTTAGAATCTACACATCACACTACATAAAACTACACATCACACAGCTTGAAAGAAACTTTCATACAGGACAAAAATTAAAATCCTTTGTGAAACCCCCTTAATCCTTACTCTCCCCAGAAGTATCTAAGAGACCATTGCTTTGGCCAGGAAATGCCAGCTCTCCTCAACAGAACATTCAGAATCATCGTCCAGAAAAAAAGACAATTTTCACTCCAAGTGTTTGAGAAGTAATGGGATATCCCACTCCATCCTCTCATAAGTTACCTGAAAAACAGTTCCTCTAACTGCAATCTTCGTACTACTTTCAGTGATGCATTGTCCTCTTTGGCCAAATGTCTCCCTCATATTTGCTGAAAATTCTCATCAAGTCATCTGGTTGGGTTTTACTCTATCACAATGCTTCTCTTCAAGATACTGACTCAACTAGACCTTTAAGAAAAAAACAGTGCAAAAGTGAAGCTCTTAAAAATATCACAATTTCTCACAGTGCTCCACAAAGGTTATTCATATCAATTATTCTGAATCCATCACTTAGGTGCTTTCATTCTTTCCTTTTATGTGCTCCATCTCGGTATGAAGGAATGAAGGAATTACATAAGGAGCTTTACTCACAAAATTTTGGTCCACTCTAACATCAATAGCTTTTTGTTTATACTGCATGAAATTCAAGACAAAGGATCAAAAAATAACTTCATGAAGCGCAGCAACATTCATCTGAATTCACCTGTCTGCAGCTTTTCCTTCCAAGATGAGCAGAATTTTCAAGACTTACTGCAGTACAAGGGGGAATATTTTAAACCAAAGGAAGGGAGATTTAGATTAGCAGACATTAGAAGGCTTTTTGCTGAGGAAGTGGTGAGATGCTGGCACAGGCTGCCCAGAGAGGCTGAGGATGCATTGTCCCTAGGGGTGTTTAAGGCCAGGTTTTGCAGGACTCAGGGCAATCTGATCCAGTACTTGATCTAGAAGTTGGCAGCTCTGCCTGTGGCAAGGGGGTTAGGACCTGATGGTCCTCTGAGGTCCCTTCCAACCTCAGAGTTGATTCACTTCAATCTGCATCTGAATAGCACATTCAATAAGACTACATCTAAGGAATCCTGAAAGCAGAGCAAGAATTTGTAGGAGATCATGTATCAGAGAACGAGGTCCAGCCACCCTAAGCAGAGTCCACCTAATGAAGAACGTTCTGGCACACAGCTGTACACACCGAGCTAAAAGAACAGCTCCTGAAGCCACAGCCCTTCTCCATTCCATCACACAGATGATTGAAGACTCTATGTTTCACTACAAAAATAGGTCAATTAATGGAAAGGAAGGCTCAAGCAGTACATCCAAAGTGAAGCAATGACTAAAAATTGCATGCCAACATTTGCTCTCTCACAATACTACTTTGTGCCCTTCTAAGAGCGGGTTAATCCCAGCTTCTTAAATCACAAGAATGTTGAAATTACAAAATTTATCATAGCAATTTCAGCTGATCTGCAGTGAATTAGTAACAATTCATGAAAACAAATGCATTCATTTTCTACTCTTTGATGGCACCGATTCAGCAAGGAAACTAAGCATGTGCTTAGGTGTGGAAGCAGTTCCTCACAACTGAAAAAATAGGGCTGCATCTGGTCCTTCTGACATCACCCAAGCAGAAATCCTTCCTTCTGCTTTTTACAGGTGTTGCACCAGACTCCTAAACTAGCTCAAGCTATCAAGCAAAGAATACATCAGTATAAATGAGTAGCTCCCTGGGAGTCAACTTGAACTGCACCCACTTTATCTGTGGCTGAATATAGCACACAGCTGTATCCTAACACACTCTGATATTCAAAGCTAAAACAGAAAGGTTAGACAGCAATCTGGATTTGTGGTATTTTTAATTTGTGTTTTGCCCTCACACGCACGCAGTAGCCCATTCTCAGAACTGCATGGCACTCAGCGCATCTGTGTCTGATAGAGGGATTAAGCTTGTCATTAGGAATCATTCCGGTGGCTGAAAAAGCAGTCTCTCTCTTGATAATGTGTAGTATCATTTAAAACAAATTAATTTCTCATTTCTTGCTGCTGGTCATAATTCTCAGCATGGGACACATCACAAATGACCTTAGGATGGACATACAAAAGTCATTAGCAAATCAGAAAAACCAGCAAATAGAAAACAACTCAAAACCATTATAGCTGTATTTTTCCTCCTCATTCCTTGAAGCTCATTTTCGTAATATAATTCATCCGATAGCGGCAAATTACAGCACTCTCGTCCTCCTTTAGGCTACTAGATCGCCTCTGTATATTCTATTATGGAATTGGTTAATTAATAATTTCTCTATATTGCCACTAAGCAGAACTACACGGTTAAATTATGATGATGGCGCCTCATTACATGCACATTCTGAGACAGTAAGCCATCATTTACTGTCAGTGCATGTTGTGTGCATGCACACCTATCGCTAGCAGGACTACACACTTGCCTGTGACTCTTTCCAGGGCTCCTCTTTCATATTTTAAAGAGTCAGACTCAGTGGATGAAGAGAGAAAGGTCATGGAGAGTAGGGTGAAAGATGAGGAATAATTAAAATCCAGGTTTTTGAATGCAGTCAGAGACCACAGCTTGTTAGTTTTACTCAAGGACAAGGTGTACTGCACGAATCTCATTAGGGATTTCTGCAGGAGCCTAGCTGGAGTCTTTGGTTTCACCTACAGGCACAGGCGATACAGCTGTTACAGCCTCTCTTTTCTTTCAAGAAGGCAAAGTTACAGCAAGATCAACCAAATAAATCAGCTCCTATGAGAATCAGGCTGCTTTGTATCCTCCAGCTCTCTGTTTGAGCACAGCTCCAATGCTTGTGTTATCATTTTGATATTAATGCCCATAATCCGCTGGGAGTAAGCAATTGTTTGTCTCTAAGTAAGCCCATGTGTACGACTAAATGTTAAATTAAACTATCATCCATCTAGATGCAATATTATGCAGCTACTAGATGTGTTAGATATTGAAAATTTGTTGCTGGAGCTTTTCTTTTTCCTTTTTAAATCATGCAACCTAATAAGATCCGTATGAGTAATCTCTCTACTAAGGCCTAAAGTAAATACGATCACAAGTCAGTCAGTCACCCACTTTAACCTCCTGTTGAAATTACAGCCTCACAAGCTTTTCTGATTGTTTCAATCAAAACAAAATGAATAAACCTAACCCGGGGGATATTTAAATATCCACTTGAGTTCCTAGTAAAACCTTTACCATGTGATTTATACAAATGCTGGAGAAACTGCCTGCAGCCCTTATGTTTAGCATACTTCGTAGTTCATAAGTATCCCAGCAGCTCTGTGTGCTGCTTCCACTCCTCCATGCACCCTCATCCCATCATATTTGACCTCTAAAGCAGTGTTGGCTACCAGATGGTTGGAAAGCCTGTTCTATTATTGAATTGGTAAGGGCTAAGAATGATCAAGATGCATCCCTAAGCACATAACATCCTAAAGTGCTGATGGAAGGTAGGCATGGTAGCTCCAATAGCTTTGTTCAAGCGTACTGCACCTTAACCAAGCCAGCTCCAAGCGTCACATGTCACCAGCCTCAGCTTCTACTTCGTTCTCACTACCATCATGATGAGAAAGCAATTCCTTCCCAGTTCTACATCTCTCGTCTCCTTGCCTACATAGCAATATGAAGCCACCTGTGTCTCCTTCTGATAGGATGACAGGAAAAGGACCTATGTCCTTCTGATAGGATGAGAGATAATGGTTCAAAAGTTGGTGGTTGGCCTTGGTGATCTCAGAGGTCTTTTCAAACCTTAATCATAGGATTGCCACACCCCTGTTCTACTGTTTCTAAAAGTTACACCATAGGGCAGCAGCAGTAAAAATTGCAGGGCCCAGATTTTACTCTCCATTGAAACTATATCAAATTGAGTGTGTAAAGTTGTTTCTGGTGCAAGTTGTTATTAATATACATACTTCAGGCAGGACATAAACGATACAGAAACTCCTCTGCTCATATCATTTCTAACTATCAGAGCTTCCCATCAGGAAGAAGCAGGTCCACAGATTAACCTATATATTATATGACTAAAAACTATTTTCTGAACTTGCAAAAGAAAAGAATATTCAAGTAATACCACGCTATGTACTGCAACATAATTCAGTGTCTTTTGCTATAAAAACATACATGCACCACACTGCAAATACCTCCCCTAAATCTTACAGGGGCACATGGGAAGGAAGGCAGTTTCCCAAAGGGCTCCAAAGGAGTTCCTTTTGTCAATGCCTTAGGGACAGCTTTATAAAGAAACATCAACTTGCATTATCATTCTAATTTGTACTATTCAACTTTCTCAGATGCAACAAGCACCCTAGAGAAACCAAACAGTTAGAAAGTGAACAGAAATTCCTATTCCAAATGGTTGCCATCCCTCCCCCAAGTTTGCCAGTTCTGTACAGAGATGGCTGCTGGTGACTCCTGGCTACTACTATGCAAAGGCATTGATGAGAAGAAATCTACTGAATACTACTTAGATTCCATATGGTAAAAAAGGTAAGGTATGGTCAGAGTAAGAGTTACAGAGCACTGGAACAGTTTGCCCAGAGAGGTTGTGGAGTTTCCTTCTCTGGAGAAGTTCAAGACCCGCCTACCTGTGCAATCTGGTCTAGAGAGCTTGCTTTGGCAGAGGGGTTGGACTTGATGATCTCTAGAGGTCCCTTCCAGTCCCTACAATTCTGTGATTATGGAAAAAGGAAGCAGTGCCTGCCCCAGCCATCGAGCAGGGACTTCAAAAGCCCCCAGCACACATCCTCATGCCAGAAACAGCATTAGTCACCATACAAGCACCGCTACAGCTCAACAAGTGCTTGATATAATACTTCCAAATACTTTGTGTAATTTTATTCTTTATCATTCAGACAAGCACACTGAACATCGTAGTCTCAGTGCAAGTCACAAGTCACTGCAATGTCCCCAGAACTTCTCAGGCTGACTGTTCTCTGAATGACCAGCTGGTTGGAGGAGTTCACCTTCATCTGAACAGAGTTTCTCACTTAGAGAAATCCTACCCAATCTGTCCAGATGTAGCAGAGAAAACTTTTTCCCATGAGGTCACTTCCCTGAAGACCACCCTGGATGGAAGGAACACTAAAGAAAGTAAAGCTATAGGAATACTGGCCAGAGTTTTCTGTGCTAATTTATGGCCAACTTGAACTGTTCTATTATTCTCACAGAACAAGAGTGCCCTCCTTAGGGCCAATAAAAGTCTAATAAATTCAGTCAAAATTCAAAACATCTGTATTGGATTTCATACTCAGCAGCTACTTGCATTGATACTACTGTGATGAATGCAGCACAAATTTTTAGTAGTGGTCATTGATGATTTAAAAACTACATTCAGTCTTTTATTCTCTATCTCAGTGCAGAAAGTGCTTACTCCCTTTGAAAATCCAACTTTTCAATGAAAAGATCATTTTCCAAAAGCTGGGAATATCCTTTAATGACTATTACACAATTAATATAATTCACATACAACACGTGTATGCATTTGTTGTTTGTTTGTTTTTTACATAATATTATTCTTCAGAAAATTCTTTTCAACAACCTCCTGGATCAAACTTCCTAATTACAATTTGAAAAAATATAAGAAATATTTCCATCTCCCTGGTACAAAAAAAATCTGCCTCTAATCTATTAGCAGCAGCCAAGAGACCATGCCTTCACTAATGGCAATGCCATTCTTCCACAATTCTGCAAAAGGTCCAAAAATCTGTCCATTCTTGCTGTAGACCAAAGATCATCTTTTCTTCATGCAGTAACCAAGTCAATTACATGATCCATTCTTTTTCCATAGGTGACTGTTATCCTTCCATCATCATCAGACCATTCCCTTAAGTGAAATTAATCTTATTCTCAGTTATTACCCTAAGCCCTTAGAAATACTGTTCTGCTGGTAACTAGAGTCCTCTTGAATCCCCACATGCACACTGCAGGACTTGAGAAACAAATTTCCAAAGTATAGAGGTGTGCATTTTAGCTAAAGCTGACATTAAAACATCTGCAGTCATTTGCATGTAGAACACAGTTCAATTATTAATACTGTACAGATGCTGAATATTTCTGTACTAATAGAAATACGGTACACATCTGAGTGCAAAAACAAAGTTTTCTAGATTTTTTATTTATTTATATTGTCATCGTAGTTTCTTGTTTGTTCCAAAAACCTGACTCAAAGAACTATGGCCATCTGATCAGCAAGCAGCGTCCCCTGATTTATAAGGCCAGTAAAATTGACACATACCATAAAACAAACTGCAAATCTAATCTTCACAGACAATGACAGTACTTCTCTAGCCAAATACTTGAAAGTTGCTTTAAGTACCACATCGAGGTGCATCACAGGCCTGTCTCTGCAATGGTTTCGCAGTAATAATGTGGGATGAAGTGCCCTCTTGTCCTCATCTGTTTAAGACAGTTAACTAAGTTCCTTCAAAGAGCTTTTAAAATATTCTTTGAGCCCATGAGACCTTGATTTCAATTGGATTTTTAGGTCAGACTGTAAACTCTGCCTTGCAATAGGGCAGTATCCTCAAAGGCAAAGGAGAGAAAATGAGCAAAACAGTGACATCCTTATGGGAAGTACTTCTAAGGGAAAAACAGCCACTGTTCTGCACAGCAGCTCAAGCTCACAACTCCATGCTGTGCTGCTATTCGTTCCTTGCGAGCTAACCTGTCAGTTCAATACAAGAAGTGTGAAGTCTCCAAAAGAATGTGTTACAATGAAGAATAAAATACATTTTTAGTGGCCCAGCCATGTCACATTGGGTAACAGTGACAAGTCACCAGGATGTTGGGTTAGTGTTTAACCTCAGCTTTCAGCTCAGATAAGTAAGTATAAGCTGATAACTCAACAGTAGCTCAGTGTTCCAGTTGCCTGGAGGGTTTCCAATATAATTAACATGAGTCCACCCTAGGGCTGTTGAGGATTCTCTCTGCATTTAGATGTTACATCCAGGCATGCTTACACATGAGAGCCTTTTAGAGAAAGGCTGGCTGCACAGAGACAGTGTGGTAGAACTTAAAGCCACAGCACAGAGCTCTGGATTCTACCTTCTTAAGGGCAGTTCTACAGTTCAGGCCACAACAGAAACAACTGAGCTACATCAGGTATCAGCAGCCAGTGGCTGAGTGCACATTAAACCAGATAAAGGGTCAAAATATTGCCTACAATCATGTTCATCTTTGAAATGATTAAGTAAATACAATTATATTTCGGACTGTCACATTGATCAGTTGGAGACAAAACCCCACAACATCCAGTGCAAATACAAAATAAAAAGCTGCTGCCTGCTTTGGTGAATTTACAGAAAGAATAGCTAATACAAACTACCAAAAGAACACTGAAGAAACTGGTTTCCTATTCAGTGATCTAATAAAGGTAAATATAGTCAGTTAGAATATATTCATCAATAGAACAGTCAGTCAGAATCATAGAATTGTTTGAATTGGGAAGGATCCTTAAGGCCATCTATCCCAGCTCCTCTGCAATGAGCAGGGATGCCTACAGCTACATCAGGTGCTCAGAACCCCATCCAGCCTGATCCTGGATGTATCCAGGGCTGACACATCCACTGCCTCTCTGGGCAACCTGTACCAGTGTCTCATTCACCCTTCTCATTTAAAAAAAAAAAAAAAAAAAAAAAAAAAAAAAAAAAAAAAAAACCACACAACTTGTGTGCATGAAGAATTCACTGCAGCTAGAAAATCCCAGATTTTTTTTCAGCTATTTGTTTTCAAGGATCCATGAGCAAACAAGCCAGCTCTTTTCCACTATCATCAAACAACATGAGCAGTAAAATACATGGGTCATCAGAAAGTCCAACAATATCAACTCACAACTAATGCTGCTCAGGCTTTAGGTGTTCTGACTTTTAAGCACAGAGCATAATGGCAACTGTGCTGAGCAAAACCCAAGGTAACTACTTGTTAACAAGTGACTTTTTGCTATAACTGGAACGTGACCACACTCTGTGACCCCATCACTTCTGCAGGGTCAGAACATGTCCGAAGGACATCTGGAAGTGATAGCATCTGCTCTGCCAGGCTGAAAGGAGCAGCACATCATGAGGAACTGTCATGCCAGGGTCCTAACTGAAAAAAACACAGGAATACCATTAATTGTACCAGTGATTTATTCCAGTCAAAATATTTCCTTTTCAGATAAAATAGGTGGCAGGGAGATGGCTTAGATGCAAATGTGTACTTTCCAGAGATTATACAAAAATATTCAGTTGAAAAGGGAGCTTTTCACAAAACTGTTTTGTACAGTCAAACACCTGCCCATCAATAATATTTTGAAAGACTATTTTAGCAGACTTCTAGACTACATGAGCAGAGTACACTCTGTTTTCCATTCAGAGCAACAGCTCCTCTAGAGCTAGGGAGCTCCTTCCTAGCTTTCATAGCATTTCAGTGCCAACTGCCTATGCTTGTCAAGAGTGAAATACAGCACCTACGGCAACCAGGTCTCACCCACAGCCCAGCTTCTGGTCACAAAACTCAAGTATCCATTATTCAGTGTGACTGCTCTGGATTGTGCCCCTCTGATCGCATATTTCTACAGATACCAAACTGGAAAGGACCATTTCATGCTGCAGGAACAAGCCACCCAATGACAGCATACACAAGCACAAGGGGAATCTCCCCAAAAATGAGAGCAGAGAAAACGCAAAACACTTAGATACAGCCACACGTTCTTAAATAGTGTAAAGCTTGGGAGATAATATTGCTTCTTCCCTCAATATTTTTCTTGTTTGTAAATTTGAATAATTTCAAGTCCTACTTAGAATTCCCAATATATTCTCTTCTGTTGTGGTTTCCACACCAGCTATACATTACAAACAGAGCAGACTAAAAAACTTTAAGTGAACATAAAACCTGTTTTTCATCATATCAGGATCTGCCATGCAGTAAAACCACAGATATGCTTGGTGTATGCTATGAACTCTAAGCACTCCCTGAACATTCTCTCCAACAGAAAGAAAAATATGTAGACTATATGTTGGTTATTCACACCAATTTTTCATACATTTTCAAATCTGTTTTTGTTTCATCTCTTTCAAGCAGTTTCCAGTTCAGCTTCCCATTGCTCAAACAGCTTTGGGATAACATTTACTCTTTCCTTGTCCTGAGGCTTCCAAGTTCTGTTCTGTAAAACAATGCCACATTAATAGCATCAGAGGTGATGAATCCTCTGACATAAGCAACTTTGTCAAACTACCTCTTGCTCTATGAGGACAACAAACATGGGCTGAGCATTTCAGTCTTCACGCAAAAATTAGTAGGCATGCTGGGAATGGGTTGACAGTTGGACTAGGTGATCACTTTGCTGGTCTTTCCAACCTTTGTGATTCTATGATTCATTGAAAAAACTTAGAAATTCTTTGAGATTTTCCCCATCTGTACTTGACTCAAACAATTCAAGAAGCACAAGAACCTCCTGCAGCAATTCTTGAGTCAAACCACTGCTCACACAACTTCTTTCCTCCTTTCAAGATGCTGATCCAGTTGGCCAAAACAAAGGTTCGTGGACGAACCTCAGCTCACCCTGCACTGGGCCTGGGCTGACTTCAGCCACCAACAGGGCTGATGACAAATGAGAAGCCAGGCTTCCAGCTGAATTTCAGTTTAGTTATTTTTGTTTTAATGTATGTGTGAATCAATTAATCCTGTCATAGAAGGGCATCGTAAACTGTGTGCCAGAGTTAATGAGTCAGACATTATCACATCATTACACCAGCTGGCATAATGTAGCATGTGTTGTTTGTCATAATATACACTGCCATGCTTAACAACCATTAATTGTTTACACGAGCAGTCATATTTTTCTTCAAAGAACCTTCAGCGACTGGTTAATATTTTGAAAGCTTCTTAAGCAAGTAACTCTTACTAGTGGAAGACAATAAAAATAACCCTCTCCTTCACAAAGAGGAACAAAAGGGATTTATACATAATGACAATTAAAGCTCCATCTCCTTCATTAAAAAAATTTGAAAAACAAACCCACTCTGATTCCAGCTAGTTCCACGAATTCAATCCCCACTGGTCAACACTGCTATGAATATTAACAGCCTGGGCATAGCAGGCCCCTCCATATTCCGCAGGGATGTTGGGCTCTCTTCATTTACCCATTCAAGGCACTGAGCACACAAGTAGGAGCCAACCCTCCTTCCACTTCAGAGCACACCACAAGAAAATGGATAGAAGTTAAATGCATCTGTGGCGGAAGAGAAACTGGTAAATACTAGAATCAACTCCGAACAATTTGAAAAAGATGCTGGTGGCTTTCTGCCACTCCCTGCATTCGTCACCTGAAAACACAGCCATCAGTCCTACTTTATCATAGTAGTTTGGCTGCTAGTATTTTTTTGGCTGACTAAAGACAACATTTGGACATACTCAGCAACAAATCCAGGTTTACCAGCTTTCTGTGAATTGGATTCAGACTGCTTCTGGCCAGATTTGTTGGCCATATGGCTTTCCAAAGCCAAAGGCTAATAACATGTTTAAGGCTGAAATTACTACAGCAGCCAGGAATGCAGAATTTGACCTGCAGGTACTGTGTACATCTACTCAGACAAGCAGACATGCACTTTCGTTATGCTACAGTTCTGCATTTAAAGAAATATCCATCCCCATGGGGAAGAGAGTAAGAAGAAACCATAGGAACTCACAGTAATGAAAAAGAACAGCAAACAGAGGGATGCCTGAAAAACTACAAAGAAGATCCTTTTTTCTTTTTCTTTTCTAAAAAAAATTAAAGAAAAATGGAAATATGGAGCATTAATACCTCAAACAACCTTAATGTACTGTTAGTTTGATTTAAGACTCTCATGGTTCCAGGAAGTGCTAAAAACAACAGATGCTGCTCTTTTGATGGTAAACATATAATCCTGTTCATTCACCTTATGGAATCAATTGTCACTATCCACAGGAATTCTGTGTGCAAAAGGCAAGAGTGGTCCCACAGATGTAGATGGGATGACATTGTGTAGCAGCAAGGTCTCTCCCCTATTTTAGGCCCCATGTGCAGTCAGCTCATGCCAATGGCTACAGAGAAACAGCTCAGAATGCTCCATCTTCCTGGATTCACACCTAAGTTTGCTCTGATTCAACAAAGCATATGCTAATCTTTTAAGTAGCCCATTGAAGTCATATTCTTGAAGAGAAACATGTGTTACCTTCTGTTTGTGTCATGATAGCCTGTAGCTAAAACACAATAACAGAGTTCACAATCCCTCTGTCTATACTATTTTTTGTGTTTAACATCTTAATATTAAAAACCTCATCGGATTTTACATGAAGGTATTTCCTTTTTTGGTAAGCACCAGAAAAGGCACACAAACACTGATTCACCTGTGGGTAGATAAGATCAGATTTCTCTGAACTTATATCAGTCTTTAGCATTCCATTCTATCAGCCCAGTAGGTCATGCTGGGATGTTTCAACGATGGGTCAAATACAAGCCTTTCTCCAGGACACTTGTGTTGGCAAACCAAAGGCAATGAGTCCTATCAAGCCAGCTCTGATTCCTCCAAGGAACCAGAGGAAGAAAAGATGTCCAAAACAAGCCACAGTGACACAGAGAAACTTGTGTCAGAAGAGCTGAGCAAAGGGCTGATTTACAACACGTGCAAAGGTTGCTGGAAGGAAAGTTGTGTTAGGTATCTGCTTTACAAATGTTCTCAAGGAGAAAAAAAAAAAAAAAAAAAAAAAAAAAAAAAAAAAAAAAAACTTCAAACTCATACACACTTTCGTTTAATCTCATGTGTTACCCTTCAGTGCTTCAGTTTGTCTCCCAGGAACAAAGCTACCTTCTTAGAGAAGGCTACTGATGTGCCCAAAAGAAATCCTGAGAAGACAACAGCCCTTTGGAGGCACAAGCCCAGTCTTAGCATGTTCTTTTAAAATTATACAATTATACAGAATTCCCATACTATCATTTTTTAAAAAAGAAGCAGGAGTGGGTCAGCAGCATTCTTCATGTGTTCTCATTTAATATTACCCAACATTAACTGCCATCAGTAAATTACCATTCACACCACAAGTGGTACACCTCCACGTACATCACATGCCACATGTGCCTATATTCAGGCATAAGAGCTGAGCACTTGTGCAACTCTAAACCCTTGGTTGGAATCATGATCTCAGTATCTCCTCGCATAGCAGAGACATCTCTGCACAACCGTTTGGAAGATCTGTCCAACACTTGCACATCAATGCTGCATTAAGCAAGTGTAATCAATACACAGGTTGTCTTCCTTGCTGCTATCTCAGTTCTCCTGAGATTGTCCTTACAACTTCCTCCTATATTTGGCTTAAATCTTATTTGATAGATTACACAAAGAATGTGTTGCAGAAAGATATATTCCCTCTATCCTAAAAATAAAACAAAACATAAGAAAACCCTAATCCCATCTATTTCAGTTTCCAAATGAAACCTTGGAATGTTTTCACGATGAAACAATATTTTCAATTACAATATGAATAAACTCCCAGATTCAGTCTTCTTATTTGTGAGTAACTCAGTCACAATGCCATTAATCATTTGTCACTACACTTCAACTGACTACAAATTGCTAGTCCCTGTTCCAACAGTCATAGGAAAGCAGAAACTTGCAGCAAACAAGCAAGCATACTAGAAACCAGAATGGGAAACATCGATTTGTGCATTTTTAAGTGCAGGGAAGGAGGATCGAACAGTTTATCACACCTGGTATGACTTACACCTCAGAATATATCAAATCCAAATGGCAACGAGGAAAGATTCTTATTTGTCTCGTGAAACTGAAGCCAAGGGAAAGTCATGTCGGATCAGTATCCCCTCCTATTCCATATTGTAGAAATGATTCTACCTCTTAGTTGGACTTACGGTAATTGTATAAAGGCTTCCAATCTCTGGAAACTGTAATGAATGTAATGAAATCTGTAATCCTGACCTGCTGGATATGAGCTATACAATTACTCAGAGTATATTTAAAGCAAATAATCCATTCCCACAAAGCTCCAAATATTCATAGCTTCTGATGCAGGACACTGTGCAAGGGTCTGATTTATAATTATTTGTGCAACAAGGTGGAAGGCCACATCTGACTTCTGCTAAGCCCTTTAATGGATCTCATCCTCTCCTTTTGACAACGTTTGAGACATGTTAAGTCTTTGCTTGATTCCATATCTATTGTATGGAAGCAGAGTACAGGGAGATTAAAAAGAATCCATCCAAAGCAGCCCACCATTACCGACAAACACAGAATTACACATAGCCTGCAGTCTGACAGGGAAACTAAATCCACCAGTCTCTGTCATTTTTGTAAACTAAA
The DNA here is from genome assembly GCF_023343835.1 of Lagopus muta. Taxonomy (NCBI): domain Eukaryota; kingdom Metazoa; phylum Chordata; class Aves; order Galliformes; family Phasianidae; genus Lagopus; species Lagopus muta. The sequence goes on along the minus strand of NC_064436.1, from coordinate 25,567,828 downwards.
CCTGCAGAAAAAAGGGTTCATAGAACAGCTGCTGAAAATGGCTACTTCCACAGGAAGTTTTTAGTAGGTATAGGCTCCTGTTTGTTTCTCCTTGGTTATCCCAGCTCTCTGAAAGAAAAAAGTTCCTGTGGAGTCAGGCGCAGCTTTGAATAACTCTTTAATTCTGACTCAAGAATAGAGGTCCAGCAACAGAGGCACTCTTGAAATACAAAGGCCTCCCTTACAAACCAACACTGAGACAACATGGGCGGTACGTCTATCAGTCTTGCTTAAATTGTTAAATGCCACTGAAATCACAGAAGGTTTAATCTCACCCCCCTTAAGCTTCTAGGGTCTTTAAGGTGATTACTGAAACAGGGATTGAAAAGAGGTGAGCTTTACTCAAGCATCTTTCTGAGGGACATATTGGACATAATGGGAGTGGGTTGATGGTTGGACTTGGTGATCTTAGTGGCCTCTTCCAACCTGAACAACATGATGATTCTTAACCTGTATCATTGCAGTGAGCCATCATTTATCCAGTGGAATCACTGGAGACATGGGAAGAAGGAGAGCATCCCACGAACATCTTGGACTGCTCTCACTGTGCCAATTAACAGTTTCACTACACCAGTGAAGACATTTTATGCTGAACCAGACACCCACAAAATCCTCTCACCCTCAAGTCAGAGTTAATGTTGTCTGAGCAAGCTGCATAGTCATCTGATACATCAGTAACCAAATCTCTCATTTTTCAGCACATAGATTGCACCTGTTAGAGCCGAGCGCCTTCTGAGCAGATTGCAACCAAATTGTCCAAATTTTCATCAATACTGTACACACAGGTGATACTTCCTATCCTGTTTGTGCTTCATCAAAAGTAGTCTCCCAGCCAGCCAGAGCCTAATGGCATCTGTGTATTATTTAACCATCAGATTTCTGTTATTTAGTTCATGCCCTCTGGATGTTTGTTTTCTTCTGCCTTAGACTCCATGCACAGAGTAAGCACGACAAGCTGTCTTATGAAACAAACATCTTCTTCTGGTTAAACATAATCAGCCTCAGTTTCTCTGCTGGATCAGGGCCAGCATTTTTTGCCTGTTGCAAGATCAAGGCCTCCCACCAAGATTCCAACAGCTTGTTTTATAAAGCTTTACACTGACACAGGCAACCGATACGCAACAGCAATCTACAGCAGTGAGCAATGACTCCAGCTACCTAAATTCTACAGAACTCCCAAAGTTCCTGTGTTTGTAAGACAGGAACAGATTGCCAAAAAGGGTTAAAGCAGCTGTCCGCACGGCTCTCCTCAGCTCTCTGGAGTGTGGCAAAGTGTATTGTTTGGCGTAATCATGACACAGATCTGCATGTGTACGTCTTCAATAATTCATGTTGCAGCTTGTCTCACTGTGGGGACAGATGTCAGTGAAATCAGTGACAGCCGATCATGCTGATCCCTCACATAATCATGTGTGAGCTGATCCCGCAGTGACACTGAGCCTGGGGAGCACACCCAGCAGTGCTCCTACGAGGGTAAGAGGAGGTAGACATATACAGAGGTGCAGTATCATGGTGTTAACAGCAGTGCAGCTGCACTGATATGAGGGTTTTTTTTGTATGTGTTTTGCGGTGGTTTGCGCTCCGAAATGAACTTATCATTTCCGTTTTGCAGCTTGATTGAAGTGCCTTGATTCTCAAGTAACATAGCACTTCCCTTTGCATCTTTAACACTTCTCATTATATTGGTCTTCTTAAATATTGCAGGAGACTAAACAAGGCAAAGTTATACCACTACAAAGCTCATCGGATCTGATTTTTCAGTAAGATAAAGCAACTCTGATAATCACAATCATCGGATTCTTTTATCTGGTTTAAAAAAAAACCATTATTCTGGATAAAATCCAAGTTATTCTCAGTGTTAAGATAGGCTCGTCTGAATTCTTACATCTCCTTTGTTTTGATTTTTAGAAGATTGATTTTGATTTACAATCAAAGTGCTTCTTTGAAATACACAAAAACTCAGCTCAGTTTGGTTAGCTTTCTAACTAAGCATATTTATCTCTCCACACTTGATTGCTGCCTCCATCTTTGGAGCAGTAATTGACAAAATTTACAGCTGATTTAATTGTGCATGTTATATCTTTCTAGCAGTAACAGAATTCACTCACATAAAGGTACACAAGTAAAATAAGAATCTACTGCAGGGTTCACATCTCTACTTTTATGGAAGCATTTTAAAACTAACATTGAGTTCTTTGTCTTACAAATGCATATCAGAGAGCACGGCACCTAAATACATACCTGCATGCATATGGGATTTCTGACAAGCAACACAATACTTAGACCAAAAAAAATTAAAACACTTATGAAATCCTGCAAGGAAGGTCTGCACTACAAACTCCTATTTCTCAAAAAGGCCTCAGCAGTAACGCAACCACTGGGAAGCTCTGACAAAGCTGGATTTATACCAATTTTATCTGCAGAATTGTCTTTGAACAACTTCCCTCTGTTACTCACATATGCAGAGTATTCTCCCCAGTAGTGACAGCCCCAGCAGAAACCTCACAGAGGATCAGTGCATTTAAAAAAGGACATTAATTTCTCATTACACTGGGATCAGATTGTTTTCGAGGCAACGTCCTGACTGAGTCAAAGTATCTCATTATAGCTGCCATGCATACTGTTGTTTAACATCATGTGCCGTTTTTCCTTGGAAGGTGCATTTACATAAACATATCTAATCACAGTCCTGTAAAGAGACACAGTATAATAATTTATGACTTCTAGGTAATATGTCATATGAATCTTAACATATGGCATTACGCTGTATGATGGCAATCTTGGCTCTTCTAAGGGAACCTGGATAACATCCAGTGAGATGTGAACAAGCCAAATGCAATAGAAAACCGTATCAATGCTAATCCAGGTTTACACCTTTCATTCAGTGCTCCTAGCTTTCCACCAGATGGTTTTGCACAAAAGCATTAATGCTAGCAAATGCCAGAAATAATTGTGTAGACTCCTCCAGTTTTTAGACACACTGTTTCTGAAGCCCTGAACATGAAAACGATCTTAATAAACTGCAGAACTGATTCACAGATGCCAGGGATGGTTTTAATCCTTTAGAAGGAGCTATTGAAAAGTGATGCAAAGAACTTCATCAGTGCAGGTCACAACCACTTCGTTCACTGGAAGAATTTGAGGCAGCGTCCTTACCTTCTCTGCAGAACCCCTTTGTCAAAAGTAAACTTCACAGGAAGGGAAGGAAATTCAGAAGGACTTGGTACAGCACTCTGGCTGCTTCCACACATCTCTGTCTGACACCTATGGAGCAGCACTGCCGAAGAAATGCCACTGACACCAGGGCAGGACAGCTCTGCTACCCCACGTGCACTGAGATGAAACACTGGCTTTGCTATCCTCACATTGAGGTAATGATAAGTATCAGTTCTGAAATGGTGTTTTTATGCTCCACGGGAACCTTCTGAGATCACTGTACAATTGCCTCTTATAGATACCCACAAAGATTTCATCCCAAGTCCCTGACAAAACCAAACTAAGTTAAATACTGCATCTGAGTATATCACACACCCAGCGGAAGAAACTTAAGAATCCAGAAACCAATATGGAACTGGTGCCAAAACTTAATCATTATGGAAATTGTGCATGGAAGGTGCATCTTATGGATGCACATACACCATGCGTAGAAATAACAGCTAGGAAGGTGTTTGTTCAGGTGTGCTCATGGAGGTTCTCATTTCAACCTAGACAGATAAAGCAAGTAAAAGCAAGTAAAAGCAAGTAAAAGCAAGTAAAAGCAAGTAAAAGCAAGTAAAAGCAAGTAAAAGCAAGTAAAAGCAAGTAAAAGCAAGTAAAAGCAAGTAAAAGCAAGTAAAAGCAAGTAAAAGGTTGCTTCCAGAAGGTATTTAATTCTGAAACTAACAAAAGTAGTCAACATCTAGCCAACAGAAATTTAGCACTGCTGTTAAAAAAAAAAGTTTGGAAAAAGTTGTCTAATATAGGTAACAGTTCTAACACAGAAATTATTTGCCTGGTTTTGCTGCTTAGGACTCCTGTTGTGTTCCTGGCTTTTTCTGGATGTCCAGATGGTAATTGCAACCTAAGTTTACTCCCCTATCTGCATTTGGACCCTTTACACATCAGTACCTTCACCATACCGTGTTCCACATCTCAAGATACACCAGCACTAAGAATAACCTGAATTGCTGGTGCACTTCTAAAGCTCTGGAGGCTTACAGGTCACTGCCTGCACCCAGCTCCACACCTAACACCATGCAAAGTAGCTCCCCTCATATTTGCATTCACCTGATTGCAGGCAGAATTTGACTGGCTGCCAGAAATCCAGAATGTATTTCTCAGTACTGCCTTTCCTATCTCAGGTATTGTCACTTCCACTGTCTGTCTTAGTCCCCTCATATGTGAAATTCTGTTTGGAAAGCTCTGAATTCAGTAGGAGTTTGACAAATGAACATAAACAAGGAAGCGCTTTGTCTCAGGCCACAAGTGAGCCTATACTTGCTTCAGAAGATGGCACCTGGTGTGCCCTTCATCTCTACAAACTATTAAGAAATGCAAAAATATAAGTGTCAAAACAAGGATATTCTCACTTGCTTGATACCGTGTCACGCGCTTAGCTCCACAGAAGGCTCTCTTTGTCTGAGGTACCTAAAAATGGCATCTCCCCATCCTAAACACTGCCTGCCATAGGGGACGTGACCCTTATGTGACACATACCAAAAGCACATATGTCAGCTTTTTCTTCCCTAAAAAAAACAGAAGCCCACTTTTTTCCCCACAGCAGCACACTCTGTGAGCCAGCTGTCAAGGAGATGCAATTTTAAGCTTCCTGCCTTTATGTACATTTTCAGAGCCATTGAACAAAACAGCATATTGCTGACACTGTTCCAGAAATTTAGGGAATAATAATAATAATAATAAAAAGATTTAACTTTTGCTGTTAGATCCCTGTTCTTTTGTAGTAGACAAGGCTTCATCAGACAATGGCTTTGTTACAGCACATTTTATTCAGGACTGAAGCTTTGAATATTCAGCAGGGCTCCAGGCTAGCGATTCTGTTGCAGCTAGGTTTCTTGTATTGCAGGAAGCCCTTGACAAAGGTCACAAACAATTTGCTCGTTCCTCTTATTAAAATAAAGATGGAAAGCATTGATGATAGCTCTGCCCAGCAGCTAACTTCATCATCTGTAGCGGTTCCAACATATGCTTGTGAGATAATGAAAAATATAGCATTAAATACAGTGGCAGATTGAATCTTGTTTCAGGGTAAATATAGTAAGTCATTTTTTTTTCCTCCTCATTTCCTCAGAACCTGTTTAGCATTACACTGTTAATATCATCACTGATACATGACAAAACCGTTGCATAATATACTGCATTCAAAGCCAGCCCCCCCATAAAAGTGAGCAATGACAAAGTATGAACATTACTCAAGCATTCATAATAATGAAGTGCTTCAAGCCAGCCCTCTTCCAGCATGTTTCCATTTGCAGACCTTCAGAGAACTTGGTTTCAGGTTGGTCCAACTGCCTCTGGATCTCCTTTCCTACATCAGGTTCATTTCAGAGTTATTTTCAGATACTGCAGTTCTGCAGATGCCCTCAGCTTTGCAGGGGGCTGCTGCTGTGTTGTTCACTGTGATAACATTCCTCAACAAAAACACAGTTTGAAGTATGAGACAGACAATATATGTTTTTTTATAAGGCGTGTCAATTAGAAGACAAGAAGATATTTTTTCAGGCTTCCCAGTATTTCCACATGAACCATATAAACTATATTTTCAATCAATAAAAAGCCCATAGATTCTCATTCCTAGGCTCCTGCTCCATGATGACTGTGTAGAGCCACTGATGACCAACAGTATTTTGCCACATTTTGAAGAAGGATGGTTTTCGAATATAGGTGTAGCACGAAAATCTCTCAGTCAGTCAGGAAATTTTTCAGGTAAAATCTGTTATCAATATCACCAGTTATTTATATAGCATGTGTGACCATAAGGTATTTCTGATAGATACCTCATTTCCAAGCTAGTTTCTGTAGTAGAAACACCAAGCTGCATACTGGTCTTAGCACATGCATTCCTTATCATCATTATTTAAAAAAAATAAATAAAAAAAATTGAAGTTTACTGCTGTCCACTGCTTCATATTTTACACTGATAAGCTTTACAGCTTTCTCCATAATACCTGTACACTGAGTGTCTTGCACCTGGTACCACCATATGCTGTGCTTCAAGTTTTGCTCCTGAGGTAGAGTAACGAATTTACTCTGGATCCCAGACTTCAATAAATCCTTTTGATACACTGAATGTGCTAGTACAGCTAGAGAGCTTTTTCAAGAGGAAGAGGGCACAAAATAGGGACCTTGAATACAGTGCGCTAGAAAGACAAAGGCTGTAAAAGGTTTCTTTGTGCCCACAAAGAAAGGGCACCATGATACCTCCTGCCATGCCCCTGCTTTTTGAGTTAGAACTGAGTTAGTATCCAGCAGTTGATAACCCATTTCTCTACCAGCTAGCCACTATGGTACTAGAAAAACCAACACCACCCTATCAACTGAATAATTCTAGTTTTGATGCTTCACTGAGTTCACACCTGGAAGAAGCAAACGTCCTAACCTTGCTGCACTTAAAATCTGGAAATTAAAGGTTAGGAGAAAGAACATGCTGCTCACTGCATAATGAACAAATACATGTAAGCTATGGATACTTCAGAAGGTTCACTTTCAGGAAATATCCACAGAATAGCAAGAAACTAATGAAGATTTTTTTTTTTTCCAGTTGTACCGCAATTAATAGCAAGACTCGCACAGTATCACTTTCTGGACATAACTGCATTGCAGGAGAGCCCTGACAGCCTCATCCTGCATTCCTTCCAACTCCTTCCAAACACAGCCCTGTGTTTTTTCCTATTACACCAGGTTGTTGCCCGAGGCATTACACATGTGAAGTGATGAATGCCACAAATTTATTTAACAGCGCTTTTTGGAGAAGCGGTCAGGAAAAGGTGGGAAAGACTGTCACATTCTGTAGCCATAAAAATCCACAACCCAGTTCTTGCTCAACAACACATTCCTGAGCTTAATGCGATTGGGTCAGGAGCACAGAATCACGTTACAGCAGCTGACATGCTGGCCTCACGTGCTCTGCACACAAGTTCTGCACGAATGGTTCAGCACCAGGTTAACCCAGCACATAACAAGTGGGTAATTTACTTCCTGCAGCTACTTCACATTGTCTCTATTTATCTAAAGACATACATGTCGGAGTCATTTCTGCACATGCACAGAGATTTCAGGTCTCTTATTAGGTGCAAACCAAAAAGCAAAGCCACTCACACATCTCATGCTGATGTTTTGAAAATCCACCCTGCAGTTTGGATATCTTGTCCTGTGGCTCAGGATGGCTGTGGCCTCAAATATAATTTGCAAGCAGAAGCAGTCAGATAAATTAGAACAAACAAACAACTAGTCCACCTTATTTCTAGGAGTACACACATACCGTACATAGACACTTGTCACTGATGGAATAAAAACAACTGTGAATTAAGTTAAGAGGAAGACAAAGTTTATAAAGCAGCTGCCATAAACCTTATGGCTGATAGTTGTGTTCCAAGAACTTGGTACAAACTAAAGAGGCAGGTAACTAACTTCTGCACACACAAGAGCACAGTGTTGTGAAACTGCTGCAGAGATTTCTTAAGACAGACAGGAAACCAAGAGCTTCCAAGGCTGCTGAAACAATATCCAATTATTCTTGATATTATCACCCACATTTTGCTTCCCATTCAGATCATCAAAACATTATGAAGTTAGCCCATACTTCAACTCAGAAAACTAAGACTTGTGAAGAAGGCAGTTTGGGCATCCATGTTAGAAGAGCTGTTACAAGCACTTAACTGCAAACAGTCAAGACATGGAAGCACATTTCTTATACTCAGTGGATCTTCAGTCAGAAAGCAATCATCCAGATTTGCATGGAGACATAAAAACAAAGCAGGAAAAATGGCACTATCACAGATCAGGGAGGAGATGAGCACATTTTGCAGTTTCGTGTACAGATTCAACTATTTGGTATTCAGTTGAAAAGTGGATCTTAATCATCAAAAAATAGCTTTGGTGAGGGAGGTGTCAAAACATTCACCTGATCTTGTTCAGCTGAACAGTACAGTCAGGTCGGTTTAAAGGTCCAACATCAATGAACTGACAACTTGCTTAAAACAGGGAATCCACAGCTGGTAGAGCCACCAGCAATGCACCTGCTGCAGAGGAGTGCAGACCACCTAGGGCTGGGCTGCTTGGCTAAAACTGGCTTCCGTGTCTCCTAAAGTCATCTACTGAACACCAAGTTGCTAAATATTTACATGAGCACTCACTAAAATAGACTGCTCTTCATTTTTCCAGACAAATAATTGGAAGGAGGATGGTATTATGAAATACACAACTAAGTTATAAACTGACAATTTGGTTAGGTTCCAACTATCACCCTACCCTAGATATGCCAGAAACTGTATATTTCAAACAACTGCAGTAATTTAAACACTTCTAAGGGGGGAAGAGAAATATGAATTTTATGAATGCTCATTGGTGAAGATCTCCCAGAACAACTGTCAGTTTCTCCAATTTTAGCTGTACGAATACACTACTGAGTACATTTGAGTACAATGAGGAGCTCAAGCAGTAAGCCCAGGTGAACCTCATGAGGTTCAGGAAATCCAAGTGCAATGTCTTGCACCTGGGTTGTGGCAAACTCACTATCAGTACAACCAGGGAAATGTAAGGTTAGAGCACAGTCCTGCCAAAAAATACTTTGGGGTACTGATGGATGGCAAGGTGGACATGAGCCAGAAATGTGTCCTCACAGCCAAGAAAGCCAATCATATCCTGGGCTGCATCAAAAGAAGTGTGGCCAGCAGAAAGAGGGAGGCAATAGTACCCCTCTGCTCAGCACTGAGACCTCACATGCAGTACTGCATCCAGATATGGAGTCTGCAGTACAGGAGAGACATAGACCAGAAAAGGGCCACAAAAAAAGGTTACAGAGATGGACTTCTGCAATGGTTTTCCTACTACCTTTGGAAGTATTTGGTGTAATAAGACTGCATAAAGAGACAAAGAGCTGTCTATGGGCTGACCACAAAAGTCACATACCATATACAATTAGCTCATTTAGTAAAAACTTCTTAAATCCAAGGGGTTAGTCCAGACTCAGTCCTTGCTGACAACCTCAAGCCAAGAAATCTCTTCACTCCTTTCTCTCCTCTGCAGGAGCCTCAAGTAGTTAGGCTGATGAAATGGGAGGTGATGAACTATCTAAGCAAGAGCTACCATACAACCACACAATGATAATTAAGAGGAAAATGTATTGTCAACTTCTGCTCATGCATTCCTCATATCACACCTGGCCAATGACCTTGACACAACCTCAAAATTTGTTATTTCAAGCACTTGTTCTTGATGTTTCAATTCTTTTAAGCTACTGCTGCTAGTAACCATGTATGTAATTTGCTGTTTCCACCTGCTATGTCAATTGATTAATTACAGGCAAACATAAGGCTTATTTTCATACTGACAAGGAAAGAGATCCATATAAGTTAATCTGCGTAATATTTCTATTCCAAGCTTCTACCCACCTTACACCTTCAGCCAGTGCTCCAGTTCAAAGCTTAGCTTTGCCAAGATGGAACAACTTCGCAGAAGGATTTTAAACTTATTGTAATTTTTGGATTTTATGCAATGATTTTCCTTCCTTATTTCTCTATTACAGTCTAACAAAACAAATACTCCAGCAGGCACACAGGACCATACAGATGGTTCCTGAAGTGCATGGACAATCTTTCAAAGGCCAGTTGCAAAGTGACACCATCACTTTGTCATACCAGCTTCCCACTTAAAGCAGAGTTGGAAATTCTTCGTAAAGGAGCCTTCTGCAGATGGCAACATTTGCACATGATGTATATCACCTTTAGGGAACCTGAGAGGTTATACAGTGTTCACAGTTGTCACTGGCACTGCCATCCATCACATTATCAGCAAAGTGAGAAAGTTAAGAAGTATCCCGCCTTGGGGGTGTATCAGTGAAACTCTTGGACAAGGGATAAGATGAGCTACCTCACACTCCCCTCAGCCAACCAAGGGATCACTGGGACAAGCCCTGAAAGCAAGAGCAGCACTTCCTCTGTCTGAAAGGGGAAGGCTTCATCACTGTCATACTTAAAAGATAAGCTTCATTTGTATGGCCTACTCATCTACCTTCCAACAAACCCATCCTTAGAAGGGCAAGGCACGTAGCTTATTTAATAATCCCTATACTGATTCTTCTAACAAAATAATCTGAGAGGCTGAGCAAGAGCTATTTTTTGACTCCAGGATTTATGTGCTGTTCAGAACTCACAGGAAATCCTGAAGCAGTGGGATGTTCGGGAATCAGCTTCAATTCATCCTGAACCTCCTGAGTGAAAAAAGCAAGCTCAAGTTTCCAAAAAAATGTTAGCAGAAGGGATCCCAAGTAGTAGTTCAATGGAAACATAGAAGGAGAAAACCTTAGTGAGGTTGGTAGTGCAACAAATCCCATCATACACTAGCACTGTAATAAGTAATCAATAAGGCTACACACTGCTATGTGGCATTACAAATAAGTGAAATCAGAAGGATTAGGCTGAATGCATGTTGAAAATACAAACTGCATGCTTACAGGCAATGCAGCTGATAGGAGAAGCCTTAAAAGGAAGATGAGGCCATCAACAAATACTAAAAGAGGAAATGCAGCATGACAAAGAACAAGATCAAGCAGGCCTGCAGCAGAAAGATCTTAAAGGCCCAACTTCAGCTGTGAAATCATAGTTATTCACTCATTACTGGCAATTTCTTTTTCCCTTTTCTGCATTTCATACAGATAGAAGCTCATTTCTACCTCTAAGCAGTTCCACACATTGCAGCCACTGAAATAATAAATATCATCCACCATTACAGTACTACAAACCAGTAGTCTGGCTGCACACCTCCTTCCTTTCACAACTGCATCTGTGCCCAAGGATTTCAAGTGAAATTTTCCAATTTATTGAATTTGAATTCATTAATCCTCCACAACTTGCAATGGAATGCATCACACCTTGAGTCAAGCAAATTATAGCCCAGTGTATCACTTTAAATGCTTACACCTGCTGTCAAACAGCTTGTGTGTATAACACGCCACATGCTCAAAGGATGACTCTTAGGAACTTACAGTTTCTTTATGGTCAGCATTACAGTAAGGAGCAGGGAGAGCCACTGAAGAGCACCACAATGACGTGGTTACGTTAACTATTGCTTTGTGTTATTGCTGTATCAGCATCGTATCTCCCTGAGAGGAGAGAGAAGCAATGTTACATCTGCATCTATAGAACATGCTCTTATATCAGACACCGCTACTGAAAAACAACCCTTTTTTACACACGTAAAACAAGTATAGTTTTAACTTAAAGAGATGTTTCTACAAAAGATTTTCCACAGCTGTCTTCCTTGTTAATGAAGGAAAAAGTTGGCAGTGCATTTGTTGTACACAACAGCCCCTGTAAACAAGTCAAAAACTGTAAAGATACCTGCAGATATAACACAACCAGACCCACAAACTACCTGTAGCATGGAGAAGGTCTTCCATCAGTCAGTAGGCTCTCCATTCCATTACCAAGTCTAACCACTCCTGACCCTGCTCACCTATCTGACTAGTTCAAAGGTGGTCTTACAACTAGAGAATAGAAAACAGAATGCCTACATGGCCAGCATACAGAACAGACAGGTTAAAAAGCCAGCTAAACTCACTTTACTCCCTTACTCCCATAAAGCTGCCAATCTTAACCCAATGGGATTTACCCTCAGTTGGCCCTCAGGTAATGACCTCCTGTTGTAGTAGAGCACAATCTCCTCCACCTCCTTGTTCTTCCTTCCCTCCTCCCTCTCAGCCCATGCAGTAAAAAAAAAAAAATAATAATAAAAATAAATCTTTCTGTTCCTCCTGCAAGCATGTGTTTATCTCTTTATTTTTAAATGTTATGGCTTCCCAACATCTGTCTCTGTGTGGCATAATCTTACTGATGAAATATTTCATGTTTTCCTTGAGCCCTTGTCAATATGTCTCTGTGTTATCAGCTTAGCAGATGGAGACACAGAAGGAATAACCTCAGCTTACCTGGGTGATTTCTTGGTAAGTACATACTTATGTACTCCGGGACAAGAATCACAGCAATTTCAGTAATGCAATGTGATTTCTCTCTGTAGCAGACTATATTCTCTCCTTGTATGTCAAGTATGCTTATTTCTCCATAATTTTCCCCTTGAATTCTCTAAGTTCTCACTGAACAGCAGCACTTCCAACTTCATTTCATACAAGTTGGAAAAAAAAAAAAACTCAGGGCAACAAGGCCACTGGGAAAGCCAGTGGCATAGTGGGGAAAGAAAGACTGTTTTTCCATACTACATCATATTGTTACTTTAAAAATACATTGTCCTCAGCCAGACAACTACTTCAATGTCCTTTTTCACTAGAGAAACTGACTGGCATGCTCTTGCTCTCCATTACATTAACCACTGAACAAATTGCATCATCTGAAATAATGGCAGTCCTGTGACTAGACCATTGTACGCTATTATAAATACTATATAAATACTACCATTGACATCTCGAACCAGGACCTCCTGCCTCATGCATTAGATGTGCAAAAGTATATTTGTGCTCGGAGGAAGATGCTTGGTTACTTGGATATTTACAGATGACCTGAAACACAAGAAGAAAGTGCAGGAAATTCCTCCTTTGCTTTTTAGAGGATGCTACACTGGTTCGTTAGTTAAGCAGGCTTGCATGTTAAATTTCCTCACACACATTTGAGAAACCTCAGCTTAAATACTGAAACAATTCATTGCAAACCATATTTAAAATTCTTCAGCTGTTACTAGGAAACAATTTCACAAACCCAGAGACAGATCTCTGAGAGAAAAAAAAAAAAAAAAAAAAAAAAAACACACTCTCCATTCCGTCAGCAATCACAAAACAATAATAACCAAGCAAAACACCAAACCACCACTTTCCCCTAACTGTAGTTTCATACTCATGGGGTTCTTCTCTTCCCAATTTAAAAACTCCTGGTGTATGTATGGAGGCTTCATACAAAGAGGCTTCCATAGGACTTCTCCTTATCAACAAGTTCAGTCTCCAGAAGCCCTTCAGATTGTGTCAATCCTCCAACATAACACTTGATCCTGATTACAGATATCTGACAAGAAAAGGACCCAAGACTAACTCTCCTTTCTTTACCATTTCTCCTTCACTACAGCACAGAAATACTGCTCTGCCCCCAAAGAAAAAAGTACGCAATAATCTCTGAAAAAATAATTATGACCGTTATTGAATGACTAGAAAGATAGTTAACAACCCTAGGCAAAGCCTTTGGTCGTTAAGGCTCTTAGTCACCTGAAGAGGTTTTGGCCAAGTCACCATCCAGTCAGTCATACTGGATGATTGGTCTTTGACTTGCACTCATCATAGTAATAAAATATAAGTCAAGTGGAATTGAGAAGGTACATCTGGCAAGTGTAACAGCCATCTTATCTGCAACCACCCACCACCTTTATACTATGTCCTCTTTAAGCCACGCCTGCAAGCAAAGGGAGATCAAAGCAGGAGCAAATGCAAAGAGGAGAGTAGCCATAGCATTGCCTGGGAGACACGTTTCTTTAAGAAAGAAACACTGCTAAGGAGTTTGGTAGCACTACCAAGGAATTACAGTAACTGTAGAATAAGGGAGAATTGAGCCCAATTTATTGAATAGGTCAGCATAACACATTAGAGAATTATTACTGAACTGAATGGCTTGCTTTTTAGTGTGGGGGAGGTTTTTTTTTTATTTATTTGGTTTATAATCCTATCTGAATAAAGGTAAACACATAGGGATTATAAATGAAATAAATCTGAAGCAGAATAGAATGGGGGTGGTAGAAAAAAAATCTCAAGAGGGTCAGGAGATAATGAAGATTATACCTCAATATTGGGATTATGATGTTAGTTCTTTATTTCAATAAAACTGGATAGAGATCTTTTATATCAGGGACAGAGCTTAGCTGTAAGGACAAAGTAATCTTCTGGGAATTATGCATACAGGCTCGACATCATTTTTATTGGATGGCTGATGAACTGGAAAACTCCAGGATAGCCTGGTTTTAATTTGTAATCTTAATTTTCATATAAATCGGTACAGTTGGAGGAAGGGGGGCAGATGTAGAGGGAATCTGATGCTGTGCTAATATTGCAGCATTAAGACAGCACATGCATTAAGGCTACAACTGTAACTCATCTAGTATCTGATCCTGTCTTTTTGTCTATCCATCTGTCTCCCATCTTTGCATCTATCTATTGTTTCAAAAAAACCCTCAGCCACCCCAGAGCAGAAAGGAAAACTTTTGCGTAGTACTGTATATATCGAGAACCACCTACAAATATCAAGCTGCTCATCAGGATGAGTCCTGTGTTTTATGATCAACTTCATCTTGACCTATTGGTTTGAAAAAAGAACGGGATCATGTATACATGATTTTAAAAATAGGGTCATCCAAACATAGGTCCTAAATCTTATTTTGGCACCTGGACAGTACAGTTACACCAGTGAAAAAGAATCTGGCTCCCACACACAGCATTTAGTCTGATTTCATTCTCTAATTCACTAAAAGTCATGCCAACTGTGCTTTTGGCCTATAGAGCTTCTTACTGTTATCTCTACCATCTCCCTTTTAGTATGGGGAGGGAATTTTATATTTTAAACATGGATGCAAGGTGGAATTGAGCAGTGCCTTGATGAAAGAAAAGCATATTGGGCCTTCAGAATGGTTTTGTCATATGGGATTCATGTGCATGAAGAATAGCAAAGAGTTGTTTAAAGAAGAAACAGTCCCAAACTGCACAATCAACAGATGTGAGTAATCACTCCTAGTTGACATATTTTAATCAGTAATTCTCCCCTGAATAAGAAGAGGATAGAAAGGGCCATCCTCATGCTGTCCTTCATGATCAGTAACAGAACATGCAGCACTGATGGAACAGCTGCTTTCATAAAGGGGCAATGATGGAAAAAGCTCCCAGAATTCCTTCACAGCAAGATTTCCAAGGGGAAAATTGAAATGCCACAGAGATATATGCGAATGTCCTGCAATCCTAGCCTTTAAAACATGAACTATTATATTGGTGGTGAGAGAGAGAAGAAAAAAATGCAAACTTTTCATTCCATTTTTCAAAATATACAGCTATTGTAAAACACAGAATGGGCAAAGCTTTTTTTTTTTTTTAATCTGCCTGATACCAAACTAGCTAAAGGGAATGACAGAAGAGAATCTGATCCATTCATACAATCAAGTGTAAACTTATTTTACTTACCTGACATGCCTTAAATCTATTTCTACTTCTGCTATTGTTTCTGAGAAGGCTCTGTGAGTGGCTGGCAGAAACGCTGCACAAGCTTATGAAAAAGCTCATTTCTTCCCCTGATTCTCTCCCTTTCCATCCCAACCACATCCACTGCCCCCAGTTCTTTCCTCACCTCAGCCCTCCACTCTGGGACAGCCAACAGGTTGCTGGGAAGACTGAGCATGAGCAGCATTCACAGCAGCACAGTGAATCATCAGTAAATCTGGACAGGCTACTGAAAACCATGCCAGATCATAGCTCTTTATCCTCTATTTTGATGAACTGCCATGCAATGACATCTTACTTTGGACTTTCAAAAATCCTCCAAGTTCTCAACAAGACCACCCAGGAGAATTAAGCAGTTGTGCACAGATATTTTGGCTGAAAGTTAAACAGAGGAAAGAGAGGAGGGGCTGGGGAGAGATTAGGATCAAATGATCAATTAATATAATGGCAGAAGATTAACAAGGAAGTGCCCCAAGATGCTAAAACCAAAGTTATTTACAGTTGTTAGCCATGATTTAGAAAACAAGCTGAGAAATGAGGTGATGACCTGTACAGATAATACCAAATCATTTGGATTAGTAAAATCTAGAGAAGACTAAGGAACATAGAAAAGATAAATAAGAGATGGAAAAATTTCAGCAATAAAATAGAAAGGCAATGACCATTAGAACAAATAATGGGAACAGTCCCATGCCAAGTTCTAAGCACAGACTGCTGCAAATGTGAAAAGCCAGTCTGCTATTTAGGACAGCCAGATAAAATACCTGCTATTGCAAGAGGCAATCTTATCAGTACTGATAAAAGAGAAGTATAGGTATAGAAGCCATACCATAGTGTGGCTCCACATACGACCACTGCAATTGCAAGTTTGCTGCAAAGGGCTCGGATCACCTTTTTCTTGTAGTTATACCACCAGTCATTTACCACGGGGATAAACAAAAAACAAAAAACAACAACAAAGAGACCAAATAAATTGAATGTGGTGGGTTTTTTTGTTTGTTTGTTTTTTGTTTTTTTTTGTTTGTTTGTTTGTTTTTTGTTTTTTTACAGAAGAAAGATTACACTCAGTAAAACCGAAAGGGAACCCTATTAAAATTCAAGCTCAAAATATCTTTTCATACTTTCTATTGTTCATCCTTCAAGCTCATTCTACTCAACATTGTTGTTTTTGGAAATGAAATTAGGACAATTGCACATTATTACTCTATCAGTTGCCATCAGCAAGACAATGTTTACGAATACCTTTGTATATACCATCATGCACCCAAGATACTTGTGCTTTTTATTACTCATCTTCTATCAGTCCATTCTGAGATCCTTTATTTCCTTTGGAATATTCATTGTGCTTATCATCAGCAAGATGGTACAGGACTGCCACATAACTCAGCACAATATTCTTATCCTTCTGCTGTATTACTTCATGAAGGCACACAGTATATGAAACCTTGGAGGCATTCATTTTTTCACCTTGCTGTATACAGATGGATCCATGGATCATTGGTGATGTTAAATCAACAAGTCAAAAAGCACACCTTTAAAGAACGACTTAGGCTTGCTAAGAAAACTAACTCCTGGCAGTGCTGTTAGTGCTTGAACTCACCAGCCCATCACATTTTGTCAGCTGTAACCAGCATCTGAAATACATTCTCAGCAACATCCAAGATTTTGGGCACATCCTTCAGCAAGACAACAAATCAAACACCAGCATAAAGCCCAGGAGCATGTCCTTGGGGACTAATGGTACACCAGCTGGAGAATTACAGTGCCTTCTCTGGGTTGCATGAACTCCTCTTGCAATCAGGAAGTTTTTCCTCAGCTTCATGAAACTGTCCAGAAATTGTCTAAGGAGAAAGAGGCCTTTCATTTCTACAGTTCTGGAAATATACTGCAAGGGTTGCAAGAATCCACATAAGCAAACATTAATGCATGTCATCTATGGTGCTGAGTTAGAAGTCCATGGGCAGCCCCCTTGACATAAGCTGAGAGCTGCTTGGTGTCCTTTAAAACTGCAAGACTTCAGAGCACGTATGCACAGTACTCTGCAAATATGGAAGTCTTCTCCTTGGCCAATTCTTCTAGGGATTTCAACCATTCAGAAAACACAAAAACCAAGAGGGCTCAAAGCCACCAGAGTAAGACACCAAGACAGGAAAAACAGTTGAATGCAAGCAGAGAAGCCACCCACAGTCATGCCTCACAAACACTGGTTGTTTTGTCTGATTAAGCTCAGTGAAGTTTCCATATAAGAATGAGACACACTGGTGCCACATAAAGTGCATACCACAAAACTCTCATCACACCAGCTACTCATTTTTACCTTTTTTGCTAGCCAACCAACTGCACTGACCACAATTCACTGAAAAGAGACATATGAGCAATGAGGCCACTTTGCACAGGCATGAAACAATCCTCATCTCTATACTTGCTTTCAAGCAAACTATCACTATTAACAGAAGGTGGAGGACAAACACGGTTGAATGCAGACTGGCAAGCTGCCATACTGTCACAGAGCACACCAATACAAAGGACAACTTCCTGACAATTCTGAACACCAAAAAAAAAAAAAAAAAAAAAAAAAAGAGGAGCTTAAATGAATTTCTTTACAGTGCTTCCAGTGCAATATTAGGTAAAAAGCTTGATCAATTTTGTGTTCCCATGCTACAAACAATGATAACATCCTTTTTTAAGTCTCTACTTATATTTCTGCCAACACTGTCTTTCTTGTTGCTTCTGCAGAGTTCAGTTCACGGTACAGAGCCTTCTACAGACTTCATTAGACTTAAGCAGTGTCTCAAGTCAGCAACAACCAAGAAATTGCAAATGAACACTTCTCTTGCCAAATCTGTGACACTGCATGATTTGCTACCCATGATTAACAGCATAGAACAAGTATGGATACCTCAAAGGTTTCATCTCTCTTTTTCTAGCTACTATATCCTTCTGCCATGGAATCATAATACGCCACATCGTCTCACAAAAGCAGTCCAAATTACAGAGCCCTGCTAGCTGTCTCTTCCTGGTATTATTTCCTGTTAAGTTCCCATCAAGAGCAAGTTGAAGCAACTAAAAGCTCCTTTGGGTTCCAGCTGTCATCTTCTCTCCTTCTGCCATCCTTTCTTGCAATTCAGGCTTGTTCATTCCAAATGCGCTTAGTTAAAAGCTTTTCTTTTGGCTCTCAAGGCAAAGACTTGAGTACTAAGTAGCTTTCCCACTGTTCCTCCCTAATCTTCCTATTTATCAACCTGGAGATTCCTCAGCTTTGCTAATCTTTCTTGAGAGCACATAATACTGATACTGATTTCCCTAAACAAGAAGCTAAACTGCTTCATTATTGCCATTTGGAAATTCTGTACTTATTTTGCATACAGAGTTCCAGCTTAGCCAGGACTACATCATTTGATACATCACATCGCTGCAAGATGACCATCAACGTCCATTCTCTTCTTACATATTTCATGGGACCTTTTTTCCCCACAACATGGAAAAAATCCCTCCTATTTCCCTTGACAGTTGGACTCTCAGAGATCTTTTCCAACTTTAATGATTCTATGATTCGGCTTTCACAAGTAGAACATACGTATAAGATGATATATACATACTATACAGCATATCTGTGTTCTTGAAGTAGTCCTTCTACCTAAGTGTATTTCAAACTACAATCTCAACTGTCCTGCAAGCCAAGCCAGTCAATCATCCTCCCATCTTGACCCCCAGAGAACTTTTCAGTGGTACCCAATAGGGCCCCTTCTCACATCTGCTCTTTACGTGTGGTTTAAGAACTGAATTTCCTCAATCTTTGCACTAAAGTGAAAAAAAATGAAGTGGCCTGCAAGAATTCAGCTCTTTTTGGTATTATTTGCTGAACATGATGAAAATCAGGCCTTTACCAAGAGTTTCCTATTCCATATCGGATATGGTTAAACTCGAGGCAGCTGATTCCCTCCCCCCCAACAAAACTACATATACATATTGATTCAGAACTGTTGCCTTATGATATTCCAAGAGAATCAGTAAGAATCTATTTGCTGTCATGCATTTAGTTTGTTTGAAAGGAAACTTCCTTTCTGAATAGAACTCGTGCACTATGAATCAGAAATAATAATAAATACCTTTTTTATTTCCTAATTTCGCTGCTCTGTTAGCATACTGCCAGGGAAATAACTTCTTTTTTTCATTCTTCCAAAGCAAGGAGAAGCACACACAGATAGGAGACTTTAAACACCAACCCAATCTCCATACAGGATCTTTTTAATCAAAAAAATCACAGGTTAATCCTAGATTTTAAAATACAATAATCATAGAACATCTTATAAACTATAGTCATTCCAGAACTGGACATGAAAATATCTAATCCTGTAAAACTACAGAGATTTCTGATCAAAGTATAGCAGGTAAATCAAACCTGAAATGAAAGGATTAGGAAAGGTTGCTGTAATATTCTTTTCTGTTAAGTAAGATAGAAGCAGATTTCTCTGAATCTTGCTTTGTAATTCCCATCTGGAAAAGCAGCATTGAGGGAATGAATAGGTTTGAAGAATGTCTTTTTTATGACATCTGTAAAGTAAAATACAGCAATCAGAGCTCATCATAATCCTTCATCCAGCTGCAGGTACTTCACAGACTATCACAGTAGCACTGATCAAAAAACAATATTTGGGATAGCTGAACTGATTTAGTAAAGTTGTGCTCTTCCCTTAAAACAATACTAATGCACATCACTGCACACTGACATAATCACCCGAGGCACTTTGTGGATCAGTACCAGAATATTAACAGGTTGCTACTCTGAGATGTCCAAAGGCACAATACCACTTCCTCATCTTTTTCACGGGGAGGGATGCTTATTTAGGAAACACTGACATGAAGCCATCTCATTTCGCTAGCTTGCACTGCAAAGTAAAGAAATCCATGGGAACAGGTTCCAGATAAAAGCTAGAAAGCCACCTACCTACCTTTAAAGCATCAAAGGAATAGAAAATCTTAAGGTTTTATTCTTTCAGAAGATGAATACTCCTCCCCACCAAAGCCAAAACAACACCTTTTAGTCCCTTCATCTGGATCTGGAGCATCCAGCTTTGCTTCATCCATATTTTCACCGCACCACACTCCAAGAAGTGTGAAACACTTATTCTAGATAAATCTTTAACTGCATCTCTATATCCTATCACCATTTTGAGTATGTCCTTTAAATCTCCGTATTTCAATCAAGGCCTTAGCTGGTACCACTGGGTAACATTTGTACTTGTATTCCTGCATTCAGCAACTACTTCTGAATTTTACCACTATCCCACGCTTCAATACCACAGCTCTCCCTTAAAGCCACAAAACAACCTTCTTATAACATATTAATTATTGTTCTGGCACCCAAACTTACCCTTAAAACCAATTAAAGAAAGAAATGTCTATGGAACGTTATCACGTTTTCTACCTTATCTTTAATTATTTCTCTACTTTCCCTCATTTCTGGGGGTGGGGAGAAGAAGAATTGACCCACGCAACCAGTGAGAATGGCCCAGTGAGTCAAGAAAAGAAAAAGTAGCCTACTGCTCTGCTATCAAGTAAATATGACCCCCTTTTCAGCTGCCTTTTGGAAAGATTTTCATCCATGCTAATACTTCTGAACTTCCATACTACAGTTTTAGAACTGATGAGATTCATTCTGTGCCAAGAACAACCCAGGAATTTTTAAACAAGGAAATACTCTTCCAACCTTGTGCAAACTAAGAAACAATGCACTACCATCATAGTGGAAGATAAACAGTCAAAGATAAATTAAGATGTACATAAGCTTGAATTTCCAAAGATACCAATACAGCAACAGATCAGTGCTGCATTATCAATATGAGATGAGCATATTCACCAAGTTCTGCACAGCTATGCAAATCCCAGGGTTGCCACAGTGGTTTATCCATTGGGAATATCACAGTGCTTGGCACTGTTCCTCCCTCTCACCCATGAGCTCTGCTTCCTCAAGTCATGTAATTGAAATAAAACATTCCCGCTCCATATTTTAACATTTAACATTCCCAGATGTCTGAAGTTCTGGTAAGGGCTACACATCAGCTTCTAAATTCTTCTGATGCAAATTTTTTTTTTTTTTTAAATAATGATGCTTAAGGAATTATTTACAGTTGCACATAAAGTTACAAGAAATACATATAACACCATGTGATTCCTGCACAGATATTACTGGAAAAAAACTAATCAGCTAGTCTCTGACTAAACACAGTGGAAGGAAGGGATGCCATTCAGAGGCACCTCAACAGACCTGAAAGGTGGACACAGGTGAATCAAATGAGGTTCAACATATCAAATTCAAGGTTTGGCACTTGGGCCAAAAGAAACCCAGGCATCTATACAGACTGGAAGGAGCAGTCCTTGAGAGTAGTCCCACAGAGAAAAGCCTGGGAGTCCTAGTGGATGAAAAACTTAACGTGAGCCACCAGTGTGCTCTTGCAGCTTGGAAAGCAAATGATATCCTGGGCTCCATCAGAAGAGAGTGGCCAGGATGGACAGGGAGGTGACCGTCCCTCTCTACTCTGCCCTTGTGAGGCCCCATCTGGAGTACTGTGTCCAGGTCTGGAGCCCCCAGCATAAGAAAGACAGGGAGCTGTTGGAGAGGGTCCAGAGGAGGGCCACAAAGACGATCTGAGGGCTGGAGCACCTCCCCGACAAGGACAGGCTGAGTTAGCTGGGCTTGTTCAGCCTGGAGAAGAGAAGGCTGCGGGGTGACCTCATTGCAGCCTTTCAGTACCTAAAGGAGCGGAGTCAACTCTTTGAAAGGGTAGATAACTGCAGGACAAAGGGAAATGGTTTTAAGTTGAAGGAGGGAAGATTTAGGTTGGATATCAGGAGGGATGCCACCGTGAGAGCAGTGAGATGCTGGAACAGGCTGCCCAGAGAGGTTGTGAATGTCCCAACCCTGGAGGTGCTCAAGGCCAGGTTGGGTGAAGCCCTGGGAGCCTGGTTTAGTAGTAAATGTGGAGGTTGGTGGCCCTACCTGTGGCAGAGGGGTGGTTGGAGATTCATGATCCTTTAGGTCCCTTCTAACCCAGGCCATTCTGTTACTCTGTAAACAAGTCCTGAGAAACAGAGATTCACGGAACTGACTTGGAAAAGTTACACAGACTTCTCCTCCAAGGAAAGAAAGGCACCTTTTAAAGCCATCTCTCAAGTCATCTCTGAGCAACAAAACCTAAACTCCTATACATTTATTAAATGCTCAGGCACTTAAGTCAATTACAGAATTTGGCCTCAGAAATCTAAGGTAAAGATTGCTACGGAAAAAAACAGTGTCTCATACTAGCAGGACAACTGTTACTAAGAAATCACAGATTCTCCAGGGGTATTTGCAAGGACCTCACCAGTTACCATCCAAGGCTTTTCACCAAATGTTAAGCTTTATATACAAACACCTGTTGAAGTGCAGGAGAGTTCAACCTCATGTATCATTCACAACCTGACATCATCTTCACCAACCAGAGCTGATTGAACAGCTGTGAGGAATAGTCCACTTGAGCACAAATAGCCATATTCTGGCAATGGTCACA
This sequence comes from Lagopus muta, assembly GCF_023343835.1. Taxonomy (NCBI): domain Eukaryota; kingdom Metazoa; phylum Chordata; class Aves; order Galliformes; family Phasianidae; genus Lagopus; species Lagopus muta. Next base: position 25,544,830 of record NC_064436.1, on the reverse strand, counting down.
ACGCCAACCTGTTTGCATTATTCATACCCTCCAGAGCCTAACACAGTTGCTGATTTGCAGTAGTTGCTGGACAGAAGTTACGTCACATGATTTATGCTGGTAAAAAATCTTTACTAACTCATGCCTCATAAATTTGATCACTTAATAATTTAGCGTTAAATTTCTTATTCTAATGAAAAGAGTTAACATGATTATTATTAATCCCATTTTAGTTGATTTAAAGTTATGTCATTATGCTAAAACATTCTATTTAATTTTTAATATTCCAACTCAAAATTAATCTTTTAAGTCTTCAATTTCAGCCATACTATTACACAGTACTGTAGCACCTATCACAAGCAAATTCTCTACAGTGCCCTTGATAACGGGGATTCCTAAAGGCCACACATCTCAGTCTGCAGACCACATGTTATAATGCTCATCCAGTCAAGCATCTGAAACTCTTCACATGAAACTACAAGCTAGCCCCTAATTCTAAAGAAAACAGTTAAAATACACAATGGGCATTCAGAAACATCGAGTCTGCAGTATTTGGAGAAGGAACGGAACACCTCCCAAGTTCTATACTTGCTTTTACCATTACAGAAAAACAAATAAACCCATGTTTGCTTCTTCCCTTGCATGTGGATTTGCACAGCCACTCAGCACATGAAAACAAGCTAGATAAGCCTTTTTTTTTCCCCTTTGAACTAGCAGGTGATGCAGCCATTGCCTATCATAGTTTATCCAGAACTGTCACATCCTGCCACTGCATGTGCCTTCTCTTCTACAGGGAGAGAGGTACACTGGTCCTGTCCTACCAGTGTAAAAACAGGAAACTCAAGTGCAACCAAATCAACATTTTCACCTCAGCTGTGGGCAAGCCCCTGAAATCTAGACATACTCACTCTGCTGAGGCATCTGGTGGACATGCAGTTTAACCAGAACAAGCTGAATAGGAGAGCTGTAGGATTCCATCATGTCTTAGTCTTGACTTACAGCTCCAGAAGATCCACCAATTCAAGGCTGCTCAAAAATCAAGTCACATGTGGATTGGCAGGGAAGTAAGAAGTGCCTTCTTCCTCTTTACAGAGAAAAAAGCAAATTTCTCCTACTTTTTCCAAAAAAAGGAAGCAAACACAGGTACGAGCTAGTTCTATTGCACTTCACCTCTTGTTCTTCACAGCTCAGTACTAATCATCAGTCCATAATGCGGTGTAGAATTGCCAGCCCCATTCTGATGATGTAGTTATTTCCAATTGGCACTTGGGAGCAGTGAAGATGGGAGGCATTACTCATCGCCAAGAGTACAGATGTTTCTAATTGCTTTCCATTACCAAGAATAACAGCTGTTTACATCTATCAGCAAATAATTCACAAGAGCTCCAGACTATTAAGATAACACACCCCACCTGGTCACCATCACAAGTTGTCAAGGCCAAGGTAGTGGCTGCCAGAATCCCCTTCTGCATCTCTGTTCATCAAATGACAGCATGTGTCACCTTCAGATATCCTTATGCTACCCCACAAGCCCTGGCTTCTTGGTGGCCTAACAGATCAAACGGACATATGGATTCTTCATGGCTTTGCAGTAAATGTTTCATGGTTATACCACAGCCAAGGGCAAGTGACAAAAGGAGCAAGGGACTAGCAAATAACCCAACAAAAAAGAAAATCCTCACTTAATAAACTAGCTAGCAAAAAAGGCACGTCCTCTCTGCTCTGCAGCCACACACAGAATAATCTTTAAGACACATAAAGTAGCTGATGAGATGATTAATTTTTCCAGTTCTCTTGTGCTTTGCACAGAGATCAGGTAACAAGCCTGCAGAGAAAAGGCAGCAAGGAACTGAGTTGTTCTCTTCACTGAATCAAATTACTTATTATTATCTAGGCTGGTGCAGGCACAGGTTGTTGCAAGCAGCCACTGACTCTCACTTTCCCCACATCAACCAGTTCAGACTGGCAGTGCTGCAGCAGCATGGCTGTCCTTTTAGCAGCACTTCACAGCTCAGGGTCAAGGTCTGTTGCAAGGGCTCCCCACCACTTGGGAGGTACAAATAGATAAGCAGCCAATTAAAAATTAATAATCAGAAAACAGACTGCATGACACCCTACAAGTGACTGATATCTAACGAGTTCATCAGTATTAACCATTTCCTGACAATTAAAGCTGCGTATTTATTTGCCTTACTGTGATCTACGTGTTCACTTGTCTGTAAACAGGAAAACTGGTGACAAATTTGAACAGATTACCGTCCTAGAGTCTGAGCCAATTTGACTGGCTTAATGAGATAGAGAGAGACAAAAAAGTGAGGTCTCCATCAATTATTACAGTCTGTGCGTAAAGCCTTCCTCCATCTCTAGTAAATTGTTTCTGATGAATAATATCGCTTTAACTCTCCACAAACTTGCACATACCTTCATGCACAGAAATACACCTCTTCCCTCTTCATGCCAATTACACCAAAAAACATCATCAAAACACAAAATACCAACTCTCCCACTCTTTTCCCAAAGTTTATTCATTTGTAGGAAAGGACTGGCCCAGGGTTCTCACTGGAACAAACAGGAGGATCTGCCTTCGGGTCCTCAGAAAGCAACTAAGAAACCCAATCTAAAAGGAAAGCACAGAGCAGAAAAGGGAAGAAAACCAAAAAGCAGAGTTTACAGGCTGCCAACATACATGCCCACAGAAGACGGGTTAACTCTCCTTTGGTTAGTCCACTGACATCAAGGCTCCTATTCAGCAACTCTTCTGCAAATTCCTTTATATGCAGTGACCACAAGTAAGAATTTATTAGAATTCCTCCCTAATTTTCCTATCACCCAGACTTGTCTAGCTATTGTTGTTCTCATCATCATTTCCACTATTTCAGGGCAGTGCCTCCTGCCCAGGGATCCCTGCCAACAAGAGCAGAATGCCATTATGAGAGGAGGCTGCTGTGAGCTGCTACCATCACAGGGAATTTATCACTGCAAGCCATGATCATAATGGACTCCTTCACCAAATGACTTTGGATGCGCAGGGCTTTGGCAGCAGGTCTGCCATCCTCATACAATTATTAAACTGAATGCCCATGTAATAGGAGCAGGGGATGGGGACTTCACATCAGTGCAGGCGGTCTCTCAGAAACCCTGCATGCAGAAGCAAAAGAATTCACTCCAAGAGTCCAGACTGCTCGACAGGCGGGCAGGAAAAAAAAAAAAAAAAAAAAAAATGAAACTCCAGAGCTTTGCTAACTCCAGCAACCCGGGTGGGATGCTAATATTGAGTGATTTTGGCTAGGATAATGAGCTTGGCCAGGAGGAAAAAAAAGTCAAGATAGAGAAGCATTATTTGCAAACTTTTGATGTCCCGACTTTATACTGTCTCCCCTATCAATATATAAACTTGATTACTAAGCACACAGAGACTTTTGCAAGTACCTATTTCCCAATCAGATAACTAGGTACCTGATTTTCCAAAGCATACAGCATCTGAAAAGTTTCAGCACTCAAAAAGAGGCTTTTTCCCAAGGTTGGTCTTACAACCACGCTGGGCAAGGATAGAAGAGAAAGCCTTGTATTTGGTGCAAGCAGAACTAAACCCACCACAAGCCCTGTTAATCAATTACTGAAGATATACACAGGATCACAAAGGGTATGACATACAATAGCTGGTCACTGCCTAATCTCTGTGCTCCCCTGGGAACTGCTGCCAGTTGGTGATCAGATTAGCTTTTTCACTTGCCGTTATCTATGCAGCATGTTTTGTGTGCCTTGCTTTTCTTGCTTTTCTCTTCACCTTGTTTGTTTCTGTATAAAAATATATCTCTATTACGCATTTGTCTCTTTCTCCATCTTACAGTTTCCACTGTACCTCTCCACTCTGCTCCAGCTCATGTCAAAACTCTCCACTTCCATCTGGAAAGAACCAGCAGCGTTCTCAAGACCTCCAGTAGGCACATCACCACTCCTCAGTGTTGAATCTTCGTGCTAGCTACTATTTCACTGCATGCAGCAGCTACTAGAATCATCAGACCATCAAGAAGTTCCAACCCGTATTTTAAAAAAAATCAACAAGTTAGCCAATCTCCTGGTGTTAGTTTCTTAAATGCTTGAAAACCTGAAGATTAAAGAACTTAAAAAAAAAAAAAAAAAAAAAAAAAAACTCCAAATGCTGCATTTTACATTTTCTTCCCAGTTCTTATTAGCCAGCCTAAGCACTTTGACAGTGCAAAGCTCCCAGTGCATGCTTGAGGCTGCCACCTACTGCAAGTGCTGGGAAAGCAGAAGGCTGAGAGTACACGTGTTTAAGAACAAAAACCAGTAATTAGGAACCTTGCAGAGGAATTACACCTGAGACTAATGCTTCCATAGGCTTCTTTGCCTTCTCTGGTGAAAGCCAAATCGTACTGGTAACAGGAGCTACGCAAGTCAGTCAAAGACTCCATCTATCTATAAGGAAATATTAATTTACCCTTATGTTTTTTTGACTTGAGCAGACAATGCTATTGTTGATGTGTGGAAGATGGATAGATAAACCTAAAACATTGAGTCCTGAAAGATGCCAGCACAACCTGAAACCATTAATCTTTCTGAAGTGAATACACTCTAATAGCGTGCCCAGGCATATGCCATTCATCAAATCACATCCATCCATCACACTGCACCAGACACAGTTTGGCAGAGCTGCCATGATTAGTGGATGACAATGCACCTCTGAAGCTGTGCAAGGTAGCTTCTCTAGGGAATTATTTATGATTGGCTTGAAAAAGAGAAGCTGAAACCTCTTATAACCACTACTGATTTTTTATAAAGACATCAGGAAGAAAATATCCTTCTTAATATCCTGCTTGCTTATTTTGTCAAAAATTGAAGTAGGCCATTTACGGTGAGTTTTATTATCCATTTTTCTTTTTCTGAATGGAGTACCCTAGGGAGATGCCACCAGGATAAATGGTTCTGCTTTCAGGTAGACATTGCAGTTATCATGGCACCCAAATCAGCATCCCTATGCCTGATGGCAAAAAAAAGCTCCTGTCACAATGGGCACTCAACACAGAGCACAGAAAGTAAAATCTCCTGATAAAAGATGTACAGCTGCAGATAAAAGGAAGAAAAAGGGGTGGGGATAGAAAACATGGCACTGTTTTTTGCCTACTGTAACAGCTCCCTTTAAGAAGGAAAACAAGCGCTAGCCTCCAAGCAAGATTTTCATAGTATCAAGCGTGCCTCATATCCAAGAAATTAACATGGCTCATTGCAAGTATAACAGCAATGATAGATCATCATACAACTCATTTGGCTACCACTTATTACAGAGCTCCAAGCACTGAAGCTGCTGCTGCATGTTCCAATAACACCTGACATGAGTTCTGTGCACAAAAGTGAATGTGAAAATAGCTAGCAGAACCAGTACAACACAACAGAATGGATCCCATACAGATTTCAGAATACATCCTCCAGGCTCATGAACATGGAGAGACAGTGTTACCATCTAAAAAAATGACTCCATGATGCAGCAGGTAGACTGAACTCAGTAACAAGAAATCCTCCTGTACTACAAAGAGAAGCCACTGAAATACTGTGTTGCCTGCAGTGATTTCAGGTGCATTTCATGTTTTTCCAGCTTATCTCATCCTCTTGGGTGAGATCGACTGGGGAAAATCTTCTTAATTCTAAAGCAATTCAAGGTCAAACTGAAGAGTAACACCATTTCATCTTACACATCAAGCTGACTTGTAAGTGAGGATACTCAGAATATTACTGACATACAAGGAGCCCTAGGCTGATTTAGAAGGCCTTTCTGCCCTGAGCACCACCAAGAACATCTTACACCAAAGCAAAGCACCTTCCATCCTTTCCAGCATGGCCTTATAGCACAGCAGGGCCTTTCAGGTTTCTTTTATCCCCCAACAAGTCTGTTTTTCCCCTTCTACCCATTTTAAATGGGAAGATCTCCAAGCAATATACCTATTGTATGAAGGAACAGCATAGTCCTCCACTCCATTTAAGCTATTAGAATAAAACAGTACAGAGTTGAAAGTGTTTGAAGATTTCTAACACCAAGTAAAATGACAGGAAAGATCACCTATAAGTGAAGGCTGAACCTGTATTCATGTTGTCACTTGAAAAAAGGAAACCAATGACCCAACACAGAACTTTAAAACAGAGAAGTTAATTTTGCTATTTCACATCTACTGCAACAACGGGAGAAACAAAAACCTGACACGTTCCTCCAATTAAAAGCTGCATTTTCCCATAGTGTGGTGTAGCTAACCAGCAGCACAGCTGCTCCTTTCTCTCCCTCACCCCCATACAAGTTTTCTGTTTAACAACACTTGATTGCTATGTGTAGCCAAAATAGCTTCTGAAAAAAGATTTCCATGCAAACACAGCACACACCGTAGCTCTGCTGTCCTTTTGTTATTTATTTTTTTAAAGGAACAAAGGGAACACATTCAGACAGAAGAATTTTACTCTCAAAGAGAGCTCCCTCACTGCAGGCCAGCAGCTAACCAGCAGCTTGGCCTTGAGCAAGCTACCTATCAGAAATCAAACAGTTCTTACCTGTCTCCTCATTAATTATCTGGTCCTGGACCTGGCCAGAGACAACTCATAGGGCCACAGGTGACCACTCTGAAAAAAAAGAAACACAGCTGGCATTAGGGTCACTTCAGGTTTTAAAAGAAGTCTGTCTTTCCTTTATAAAGATAACGGCTTAGCAAGCTAATGGCTTTAAGCTGTGCCATGGGAGGTTCAGGTTGGATGTTAGGAAAAAGTTACTCTTAGAAAAAGTAGTGAGGCATTGGCACAGGCCAGAGAGGTGTGGGAGTCACTGTCCCTGGAGGTGTTCAAGAACCAAAGAGATGTGGCACACAGGGACATGGTCAGTGAACATGGTGAGGATGAGTTGGTGGTTAGACTAGATGATCTTAGAGGGTTTTCCAACCTTCATGGTTCTATGATAACAAATTCATGCCTTTTAATTATGCTATTCCTCAACCCAGTATCAATGACATCAAGTTTCAGCCCAAGCAGAAAACATTATCCTCAGTTTCTGAGCTGGAAAAAGATGCTACTGAGGTGCTCCTGTAAATTCTTAATTGTGGCTGTTTGGCAGCTTTTCTGCATATTTTTCAACCTCAAGGTAAGCTAAAAAAGACAAGCCCTGGTGCTCTCCCCAAGCAGAGACTGAAATCCATCCACTTCCCAGTGCCTACCATTCTTTGTTCCCAGCTCTACAAAAATGCAGCCCAACTAATGGGAGCGCAATATGCAAGATGCCAGAGCATCGCTGTGATTTACAGTATGTCTAATGAGCAAATCCAATGAAGAGGTTTGTTGTCTACCATAAAACCAGATGGATGTAAGCAGTGATTAGAAGCAATTAACTCCGTGCAGCACTAAATAACTTTCCATCATTAACGTGGTGTTTTTTTTCCCCACCCCATTAGAGGTACACAGGAAAATATATAATGTAAGGCAGGCTCCATAGGAACTTTATATATTCATATGCACAGGTATGGTAAAGGATAAGAGAGAGGGGAAGAAAAAAAGAAAAACCAAGATAGAATGAGTTCATAGTGAAGAAACAAACATAACCGAACAGCTGGGCCCTCCAAAAGCATCTCTGCCACAGGTAACAGCCTTCATCTGAGACAAGCTTTTCTTTTACTCATCCTGATGTCACAACTGCCACCAACACTGCAGAAAGAAGCCACTGCTTGCAATAACCTTTGACGTATCACATAGTCATCACAAAGAGAGCTAGAAGGTCTTAAAATCAGTGGTGGAATAGTTGACTAGATCCAGTTAAATTAACACAAGGACATAGCCTAAGGCATTTGAGTTTTAAGTGTTACCAATTTATTGCCAATTTATGAGAACACAGTGCTTCCCAACTACAGCACAGCTTTCAGCCCTATAATACCACAATGTGATGGAAAACACAGCAATAACAGCAGGACGGCAAAGTCCTAAGCTACAGCAAATGAGAACAAGCCCAAATGCAGCAGCTATGGATACAAAAACAAAACAAGAAAGTTTCCTTACCTTTGGAAAGACTCAAGTAGATAGAGACCTCCAGTAAGATACCCTTGCCTCCACTGCCAACCCTTAAATGATGTCTGGGAAGGGGTGGATCCTGACTCCATCCCTTCCAGTCACTTTGGTGGATTGCACGCATCTGTGTTCCCCCCGTTGGCCCTCCCTTCCCACCAGGTGCTCAATCACTTGTTCAAGCTGTGACTCAGCATTTCCACTACAAACCCTTATTTTAAGGTCCGCAATCCACGTGCAGGCCAGCCTCTTTTTCACAATACATAGAAAAGCAGTGAGACCCCTTTCTGTGTGGCACTGCAGATGACACAAGTTTGTTCAAAAAGCAATTGGCCACTTAAGTGGCAATTCAGGATAGCTAGAGCTATTAACAAGGACCATTACCCCCGGCTGGGAAAACCCCAACTTGCAGGTGGCGACAACAGGGGTTAAATATACTTGAAGGACCAGCCAGTATTTCCATTTCTTCCACTTTAACAAGGACTGGAGACACCTGTGCTCTTACCCCTGCTGCAATCAATTGCACCATGCTGACTTGTGTAAGAAAACTAGAGAGAGGAAAGCAGTTAATCAAGTATTGTTGCTAGTCAGCGTTTGTTCCAGGGCTAGAGCACTTCTGCAAAAACTCAGGTTACAAGTTCGTTACCTTTCCCTCCCCTCCCTCCCCCCTCAAATCATCATCATTGGGACTGCTGACTGCATCAGCCCTGGGCTTCAGCAGAGACAAGGCTGGCATCAATGACCACTATCAACCTGTTACTCAATTCTCCTTACAAGGGTAAGCGCTTTAGGGAATTATCTGCAAAAAAAAGCAGAACTGGTCTATTGAAAACACTTCTACATGTGGCTCAGGGCATTGGTCTCTAAATAGACTTTCTAAAGCATTCTTCACTGATATATGCCTGTCTTCTGTCCAAGTTAGCAAACACTAACCCAACAGAAATACCTTCAGCTACATGTACTGTGAGAAAATACCCCATCCCACATCAATCCCACACCGTGGGCTCGTTAGCCAGCATTTCCAATGGTGAGGACGAGAATTAAGATCAATGCCCTTATTCCTTTCCATTGCTTTGGCATAAGAGTTTTCAGACTCTGTAGCAGCTTCTTTATTGAGAACGTAAAGTCTGCTTGAACATAAAATCAGACACTCTACAATATACTGTTGAGATCCACTTGGATAGAACAAAGCCTCTTCAAAAGAGTTGCTCACAAAAAAAAAAAACAAAAACAAAAACAAAAAAACTGGACAGTCATATGACTTGTACCTGATTGTTAAAACTACACACGCAATGAAATTCTCTACTCAGAGCATTCTTTCCAGTATTACCAGCCCACCATACGCTTAGAGTTTCCTGAAAATGAAGGATGCTTTGTTGAAACTGACACAAGAACACAAGAAGCAGTAAAGATAATAGCTCTACTTTTTGGATCATATTATAAGCTACCCTATGAGAAAACATTTTTGTTCCCCGTTTTCAACATGAATAAAATTTGCACGCATCACCACCTACCTTCTCTACCTACACACTTCCCACTGGGAAACAGTAAACAATAGGATCTTCTTTAGACAAGAGCATAAGGTCTTAGGTGACCTTAGATGTGCGTATACCATCCCCTGACTTGCTCCCCTTCCTGACTGAGCAATTCTAATTGCTTCAGCCTCCCTTTCTATCCCAGACCTTCATCCACTTGTTTAACATTGTCTTGGTACAGCAAATAAAAGCTTCTCATGGAGGAATGCAGTTGACTAGGTAACAGCAGTAAACAGACAGTCTCATAAAGATGACTGATAGAGCTAATAGGAAGACTACCTGGAGTGCTGTCTTACAAGTGCTGCTCAGTACATGGATTTCTACACAACCCCAGGATTCTCTGTCTCTTCTCTTCAAAAATAAAGGCAAGGGGTGGGGGATGGCATGGAGCAAAAAGCTGGCGTGTGGCGGTTTGAAATGAGCAAGATGTTAACTAATTTTACTTTTAATCTTCCCTTTTGCTGCAAAGTGAGCCATTCAGGCATCACATCTTCTGCATTTTCCTTGCCTCTTTCAGAGAAGCATATTGGGGCAGAACTTGCCAGCTGTCTGCCTCCTTCGCCTTCTGCTACCATTATCCTGAGGTACCACCCCACCTTCTGGCCCTACAGCTTGGAGGGGGGGGTGGAGGGGGGGTAAGGAGGGATGAAGAGAGGGAGGGAGGATGGAGAACACACACTTATTCTTACAACACATCACAAGGGAGAAAAGAAAAATATATACAATAATTAACCTAGATAAAAACTCAGTTACAGCATAGATGGAGAGAGAGGAATTTTCCAAGTAGCCCCCATCCACATGCACATACCCACAAATGGCAATAGCCCTGTACTGCAGTTTTTACTATCACTTGCCTTACAACTTCATAAAATCTTTGCCATTAAGCACTCCATTCAGAAATAAAGAGCAGCCACCTCTTCTCCCCCCCACCTAGATAATGCTTTCTGTTGCTAACACTCAGCCAAATCAGTTGAGTCAGGTTTGGAATGACTGCCATTTCACAGCTTGCAGGCTCCACGTACATACAGCATCCTGGAAATCAAAGCCCTAATGCCTCATGCTGTCTGTGTGTAGGTGTAGCTGTTTGCAAAATATGCAGCATATAGAATGGAAGTGTGGCAACAGCTCTACATTTACAGATGGATCTAAGTGATGTGGAGTGTGAGCGCATCATGTATCAGTTCTACCTATTCTCATCTACAACAAATGATTAAAAAAAAAAAAAAGAGCAAAAACTAATCAAGTGATTTATCATTCAAGATCATTTCTATTTAACCACCTTCTTAATTATTCCTCTTTGTTTTGCAAGAGCTGTTTTGTTTGTATTTTTGTGTGTGTGCTTTCTGTTGTTTTTATTTTTTTAACAAAACCATTGCAAGTGCTGTGCAGCCAAACTATTTTAGCTGCTTAAGAACTATGAGGAAATTGCATTCATATCAACAGCACATTACACAGCGTCACGCTATATAAAGAGGTATAGTTTTTTGTTGAACAGAAGTAGAACAAAACCAAACCACGTTACCTGAAAGATGAGATTGTACACCACCAGATGCCTCGAGCACAGATCCAAAGCTTACTAGTACAATTTGTGTTCCTTCCCCTAGCTCCATTTGCTCATTTGCTTTCTGGTATCAATTACAAGTAGTAGCATGATACAGTAAGTGGAGGATTCTCCATTAATTTCATTAAAGTTCAAGCAAAAGCATAGACTTTGTCTTTTGGGGTCGTTGCGATCATTCTCATCTAATTTAGGAAGCCCCATCCCAGCCAGCTTCTCCTGTGCGTTTTGCTCAGCTGGAGGCACCAAGAGGTCATTAGGGGCCCATCCAAATTAACGAGCTACTCACACGTGTGAGTGCGCTGCATTGTTTAGCTAAGCGCCCTGCAAATTCATGAACTGAGCTGTAGGGTAGACCTGTCACAACTTGCCTCTTCAACCTAGTCGAAAATTTACCCACAAATTCAGGAACGAGATCCAAGTTGAGACAAGCGAAAAACACATCTTCACAAATACAGGGTAAGGTACTGATAGATGTTCGTGTTAAACTCTCATCAAACCTAGGAAGCTCTTCACACGCTGGTGTAATTCCATTCCCTTTTGAAGAAGTGGAGGCTTGGATATGCAGTTCTGAAGTTGTTTGAGAGATAAATAAGAAATAAGACACCTCTGTGACCATACCACAATCACCTAGCAGGTTCAAAACAGTCTTTTCTACAGACAAATCCCAAATGAACAGAATGTCTGACACTTCCCCTCAGGACAATGATTCTGTGGGGCTGATAAATCCCAGGAGAAAAACAAACAAACCAAGACTACTGAAGACCTATCCCCACTGTTTCTCTCAGTTCATAACAAAAACAACAAATCACCAGTCCTGTAGCGCAGGCTCCCAGAAGAAGCAGCTCAGCTTACTTCTCAGGGTTTCACAACAAGCACTTCCAAACACACAGTTAGCTCCATGACAAGCCAGTCTCATCATTTCTGATGATTTCCAGACAGTCCCCAGCACAACAATGCTGATGCAGCTCTGCTTGCACAGTATCACCTTAGCAAAAATACCCCTCACATTTCTGGACCTGTGACCACTCCACAGCACTGAACAGCAAAGTGCTTTTATAGTCAAGAGAAAAAACTGCTCAAAATGAAGCAGAAATCCCTGTATGCAGTTTTTCTCAGGATGGTAAATTGTATTAATTTATTAGTCTACTAATATGGCTTGTACCTCTGGAGTGCTTACACTGAGCAACATATTCTGCCAATAAACTGTAAGCAACTATCAAGAAAAGCCACAGGCCATTGAAACCCCTTTAGACACAATAAAATAAATAAATATATAAACAAAATACATTGCATCTTTTCACCAGATTTGTATAAGCCCTCTCCTACCAGAGAGATACACCCCTCACTCCACAGTCACGCCTTATGCATGTCAGTGCTTTGAGCAGCGCACACATTCAAGACCAGCTGTTTGCAAGAATGGAGCACAGGATGAGCAAAATGTCATCAAAACTCCCTGACAAACGCTTTGAGAGCTCACTGAGAATTGCAGCCACTGCCATCAAACAGGACTGAGCTAGTTTCCCAGAAACAAGGACTGGTTTTCTGATTTATTGATCTCTTTTTCATATGTTTTAATTTTAAAAAAATAAAACATTAAAAATTAAAATAAGTTTTGTTACGTATATACATTAACTGTATTACATATTTTATTGTGTATTTTCTGAGGGCTGCTCTGAAAGTAATTCTTCTTATTTATGATGTTGGCCCACCATATCAGAGGCGGATGCTGGTGGTACAGCAATAGAGGCTGAATCTTCCCACCGACATTCCATTTCATTCTGTTGCCATGTGACAGACGGCAGTAAAGGGGCAGTCTGACAAACTGGTGTCTAATGTAGAAGTGCATATGAAGCAAAGGTGTGTCACTGAGTTCCTCCATGAGAAGAAAATGGCACTCACTGACATTATCAATGCTTGCTGAACATTGATGAAGACCAAACAGTGGCTGTGAGCACAGGAAGACAGTGGGTTGTGTGTTTGAGAAGTGGATCCACTGGTGCAGATGTTTACAAGTTCAGCACACATGCTCTTATTCACTGGTGGTGAAAATGCAGAGCTAATTATGCTGATTACATTGAAAATTGGTGTTTTGTAGCTAAGAAGTTGCTCTGTCAGTTTTACTGTGCTCGCTGTACCTATTGCAGTTTCCATGCAAATAAATAGGAGGCATTACTTATAGCAGCCCAGGACAATTCCTCTTCACTCAGTGTGATCCAGACAAGCCTAAAGGTTAGACACACATTCTGTACAGAATACACCTTTCCATCTTTGTTCATATATAGGAAGCTGCATACATTCCAGTGGTGCTGAAGGAAAATCTTAACATCTGAGACCTACAATGCTGCATCAGGCAAAGCCACTGGAGTCAGACATGCAGGTGCAAGGAAGCCAGGCTTCACTGCCTGCTATGGCCACAGCTGGTCAGCTAGCAGAGAGAGCAGTGATGAAGAAATACAACTGCGGTATCTGGATCAAGTGTTGCAGGAAAAGCAGCCCCTTGCAGCTTCCCCATTCCAAACAGGTTTGGAACGATGGTTCTGGGTTCATTTACACCTTACAGCAGTGAGTGTTGAGAATTTCAGAAGTGACAGTAATCTAAAATTAAAGATCTCCACAAGAAGCATTGAAGGGTTCCACTGGACAAATACTTGAGAACACTAATTACTCTTCCACCTAACTGGCTCTTACCTTTTCTCTTTGCACTACTATGATTTAGAGATCATCTCAGAAGAAAGGCAGGCTAATAGTGCAGAATGAATCAGGGTCTTTGCTTTAAATAAATTACAGTCAATTGCTTCTTGAATAGCTTATCACGTCCTCATACTTTTAGATTTTTTTGAGCTATTCTATCACCTCGCTGACCAACATGCACTGGCCTAAAGTCAAAGCCTTCCATGTCAACAGCACACAGAGCTGTATACAACCAAGTACAATCCTTCTGTCTGTGTCAAATGCCTTCCACTCTGCTTGTTTAAAGAGATGATATGCCACTGAAATCCATGAGGTGGCATCCACTTACACCAACAGATAGCATAGTTACTTGAGTACAATAGACATTTCAGGAGCTGCAGAACATGCTTTTCTTATTTCTTAAATATTTCAAGTATCAACCAGTCATTAGTGGCCAATTTTTTTTAATTTTTTTTTTTTTTTTTCGCATTTTTCTCTACTTCAGCAACAATTAACACAGCAGAACATCCTTCTTTCTGGTCTTCTTTTCTGTGCCGTACCTCTGCACTTATTTTTCTGTTTTTGAAATTACTTTTTCTACAGGCCTCTGAGAACAGAAATTGTTCCAGTGCTTCAATTTAAAAAAAAATGTATTCCTATGTGCTATTTAGCAAAGCAACCCAAGAGAAGTTTCAGCCATACAGTCAAATTCTGAAAATAAGAACTGAAGTTTTAAAACTGGCCTGGCTGTGAGGAAAGCACTCAAAACCCTTTAGCACTGTTGATGCTAAGGGGGAGTGACAACTGTTGGTGTTCCTTTACAGTTTGTTTGATGACTTACTTTTCTGCTTAAAATCTATTCAATGCTTTTAGAATTAGGCTCCCACTGATGAGAATAGTTTGAGACCTTGACTCACTGCAGAAAAAAAACCTGCACAGGATTTAAGAGACTGCCATACAGACTGTATTGTTTAAATATATATATATATATATATATATATATATATAGACTCTTATTTCTCAAAGCAAAAAAACAGAACTTCTGGTTACCTTTGCCCAGCACTACATGTTCCTCCCCAAAACTCAGTGGAGGCTCTCTTATAATTTCAATTTTGTTTGTTTCTATACCTGTTGGGATAGAAGCACACCAATACTGGGAGGATTTGTACAAATAAACAGAGAACACTGAGGCAGGACGCTTAATTTTCACATGGAAATCCCTAAGTTGGAATCATAGAAGCTTATCTCGAATAACAACTGAATACTATTTGTCAGCATTCTGGAAGAGCAGCATGCTGGAAAACACAAAATCCCTAAGTTGAATACAATTCCTGAAAATAAGTTGAAAATGAGGAAAATATTCTCTTTCATGTTTGCAAATGGATTTTTAGAAGCAGCTATCAATTTCAGGTGTTCTAATTTCTCCATTTTTCTATTTAGACAATAGAAAAATTTAGGAAGCTTGATTTCTAGGCACTCCGCATCATTTTAAATTAGTCCTTCTAAGGATGGATTCACAGTACTTGGTACTTCTGAAAAAGCTTGACCAAATGCCAAGAGTCCATGTGAAGGAGCAATGCTCCAGAGAAAAATAACAATATTGTCAAGATTTTGAGCAGGTGTACCTACCTGGTTCACATGGTGCCAAAAAACATCTAGTGCAGATTGCATAACTACGGCACTTCGTGCTGCAAGGGGATAAGCTGATCTTTTTCAAAGCCTACCTTCAAATTCAGCCTGAAGGAAAACAACATGGGGAAACAGCCTGTGACATACCACAGTCCATGCTTTCACCTTTATTAATAAAAATTTGATCCATTTCACACCTGAAGAACTGCCTGACTGAACATTAAAAGTATGGTGATGAAACAGTGCAACCCCGACTTTTCTAAATGCTGGCATCTCTAGCTTTCTTATTTGTCTTCAACAAAATGAAGTGTTGCACGGCTCTCCTTTAATGTCTGTGCACTGAGTTATTAAATAAATGACTGTGTGCAATGGCAGTGGCCCATGACACGCAGCTATTTCATACTCACAATGCAAATTCAGCTGGATGGATGAAGCTGTCAAACCGCATCCTCGGTAGGATATTTGTTAGCCTCATTTTGCTGCTGTCACAGGCTATACACGTTATTCTGGCCTACTCTCATGGCACGCAGGAGTTCTGATGGAAATGCTAGAAAAACAAAGTCTAGAAAGCAGCAGCACAAAATTCTCTTCTACCTCAATCTCCCTTTCAGAATAACAACAGAAGGAGAAGCAGTAGCTTTATAACAGTATAGAACAAATGCTGATATAGAAACACAAGCATGATCAAGAGGCACAAATGTCACGCGCTAGATTTTGAGGCCGTATTTCATAATGCTTTTGTGATTCCATGATGGGGTTCTGAATCTCATCTTCTCTGTTGGATCACTGATATATACTGGTAGTAGACGTATCAGTGTATGGAGGATTCGGGAGGTGAATAATTATCTTCTGACTTCGGGGATGGAAGATAAGTGAAGCCAAGAGAGGTTAATGTGACCATGCACCTCCAGAATACTACTGCCTAATAGGCCCTAGCTCCAGCTTCTGGAAATGAAGAGAGTAATGTGCTCTCCACGTCCAGGCTGATGTTGTCCTCTCCATCACTACTATTAATCATGACAGTAACTTCTGAGGCAGGTACTTGCATACTGAGCACTGCTGTAATTCAACTTAAGTTACAAGGAATGCCTGCAGAAGCTGACAGCTTTTGGAGGGGATAACAGTATAGATGGGATTGGAGTGTCCCACTAGAATGAGAAACCAAAGTTAGTCATTGTGTTTCTCATGGTAATTCAATCCTCATAAGATAACTGCTTTTAAGCATTCGATCTCCTGCAGTCATACCCAGTAAGTAAAGCCCTAATGATCTACATTCAGACACACACAACCACACCACCATGTACTCACATACACACACACACAGATTATAAAAGCCAAAATAACTTTGGCACAACACAAAGAGGTGGCTGTCAACAAAAACAGATGGTCAAAGAATTGGGCAAACACTCAGAGTTCCAGAAATGAAGCTTTTGCTTTCATTCTAAATGCCACACTTTCTTAACCAGTTCCAGACAAGAGGATACATGAAGCCAGTCAAAAGCTAGCTTCCTGCCAGGCTTCTCTGTTTTCATGACAAAATTAAGAGTCCACAGATGGAATAACTCAAAGCTAATTTCTACACAGGTTGGTTTCCCCTCTCTCCCTCCTCCCCATGATTCCAAACAACAAGAATAACATATTGTAGGAAATTAAAGCAACAACTACAAGAGGAGAAAAAAAAAGTAAAATTGGAGAATTAGGTCATTTTGTTGCTATGACTTCAGTATGAGGAGAGATGTATTTAATTCAAGAATGTATTTTTCTCACTGAGTCCAATAAATTTGTTCTTACAAAAAGCCTGACAAAATCAGCCTCCACCATTTACATGACTCTTTACATGGGTGGATAGTGATAGGACAAGGGAGAATGGTATAAAACTAAGAGAGCGGAGGTTTAGTTCAGATATTACAAGGAAGTTTTTCACTCAGAAGGTGGTGACGCACTGAAGCAGGTTGCCCAAGGATGTTGTGGATGCCCCATCCCTGGAGGCATTCAAGGCCAGGCTGGATGTGGCTCTGAGCAACCTAG